>NC_086321.1:95193591-95441091 GCF_036172605.1 Pelobates fuscus | reverse complement strand
AGGCCAGCCTGAAGGAAACCGAGCAATGATGATAAGGCCAGGGGTTTAATTACCACCTGATGTTCTTGCGCCCAACACACAAAGGCATGCCAAATCCTATAATACGTGGAGGAAGTGGATACCTTACGTGATCTCAGGAGAGTTTTGATAACCTCGTCAGGCATGCCAGCATTCATTAGAGCTTCCCGCTCAATCTCCAAGCCCTCAACTTGAGGGTCCGAGGGTTTGGGTGTAGCAGTGGACCTTGGGATAGTAAATCTTCCAGGTCTGGTAGTTCCCTCGGGGCTTCCCGACTCATCCGACTCGCCATAGGGAACCAGGGCCGACGGGGCCAGAATGGGAGGATAGCGATGACCTCTATCTTCTCCTTCTGAATCTTCTTCAGAGTCGGGAATATGAGAGGTATAGGAGGGAACACATAGGCTAGAGTGAACCTCCAAGGTTGGGATAGCGCATCCTGACCCCTGGCTCTGGGATCGAACAGTCTTGAGAAGAATGATTCGACCTGTGCGTTCTGGGCAGTTGCCATAAGGTCTATCTGAGGTGTTCCCAGATCAAAGACAGCTCCTGAAATACTTGGGGGCTCAGATGCCACTCGCTTTTGTCCATTGTCACACGACTTAGGTAATCCGCCATGGTATTCTGAATCCCTGGGAGGTGTACTGCCGAAATACCCTGAACATTCTTTTGACACCAAGACATGATGGGTTGTAGTTCCTTCATCAACAGATGGCTGTGAGTTCCGCCTTGATGAGAGATATAGGCTACTGCCGCCTGATTGTCGGACTGGACTCGTACCCACTTGTTCATCAAGCTCCCCTCGAAGTGTATGAGAGCCCTGTGGATGGCACGTAGTTCCAAGACATTTCCCGTAAGGACCGACTCCTGTCTGGTCCATCGACCTTGAGTCATCTGGCCCTGACAGTGGGCACCCCAGCCATGAGCGCTGGAATCTGTCGTCAATAGGACCCAATTGGGTTCTAATATAGGGAATCCTCTTTCCAAATTCTCCTTTCTTAACCACCAGGCCAGGTGTATTTTTACCAACGGAGAGATTTTCAATGGTTGATTCCAATCTACAACCCGCCGGTTGAACTGGTTCAGGAATGACCTCTGAGGAACTCTGAGATGCCACTGGGCCCATCTGACTAGTCCTATAGAAGAAGTCAGACTGCCCAGAAGTTTCGAGTATGTCCTTGCCGTCATCATACGAAGGCGTAAAATACTGTGGATTAAGCATAAAATCCTCCGTATCCTTTCTTGTGAAAGGGAGATGGAGTTCCGGAGAGTGTCGAAATTCGCCCCCAGAAAAGTAATCCTCTGGGATGGGACGAGGCTGCTCTTCTGTAGATTCACCAACCAGCCGAATCGATGCAGCTCTGATAGCACAAAATTTCTTTGTAGTGCTGCCAACTGGACGTTTGGTGCCACCAATAGTAGGTCGTCTAGGTAATGAAACAGAGAGATTCCCTGAATCCTTAACCTTTCTATGAGAACAACCAACACCTTTGAAAAGGTCCTGGGTGCTGTGCTCAGGCCAAATGGGAGTGCTCTGAATTGAAAGTGGTCCTCTCCTATTGCAAATCAGAGAAAACGATGATGTTCCTTGGCTATTGGGACGTGATAGTAGGCGTCCTTCAGATCTATAGATATGAGCCAATCTGCCTTTCGGATGGCTGGGGAGATGGATCTTATGGACTCCATCTTGAAGGATCTGACCAGTAATCTCCTGTTGATTCTCCGCAGGTCTAATATAGGTCTCCACTTGTCCTTGTCTTTTTGGACTAAGAACAGAGGTGAATAGTGACCCTGGAATCGTTCCTTTTCCGGAACTGAAACGATGACCCTTTGGGACCTGAGGTTCTGAACATAATCTCCCAGAGCCTTGCTTCTGCCCTCGTCCCTGGGCAGAACTGTGGGTATGAAGAAGTCGCCCCTGGGTCTTCTGAGGAATTCCAACCTGTAACCTCCTTGAATTATATCTTTGACCCAGGCATCTTGAATGTCTTGTGCCCAAACTCTCTTGAAGAGGGAAAGTCGAGCACCTACCTCCATCGGATAGTCAGAAGTTCTTGCCTCCAGAACGAAAGGAAGGATTCCTACCACGGGAAGAACGTGCAGCGTATGATTGGCCTCCACCCCAATTATTGTTTCGGCTGAATTCTCTACCTGGTCGGTAGCTACGCGTATCCCGAAAATACTGATCCCGAGGAGGTCGCTTCTCTGACCAAGAGGAGCCTGGTCTCCTTGTTCTTCTCTCTTGGGGTAAAAAGACCTTACGCCCCTCAGCTGCTTTTTTAATGGAATCTTCTAGGGTCTTTCCAAACAGCAGATCGCCTTCAAAAGGTATGGAACATAAATTGGCCTTGGAGGAGGCGTCTGCACCCCAATAACGCAACCATAAAGCTCTCCTGGCTGCTACCGAGAGAGCCATGGTGCGGGAGAAGATCCTGGTGATATCCAGGGCAGCTTGTGTGACAAATTCAGTAGCTATCCTAAGATCACCGATAGCATCCCTGAGGTCTGATCTCTTCATTCCTCTCTCCACATCCGTATCCAGGTCTCTCACCCAACTTTTCATGGCTCTGGATACTGCCGTAAGACAAACAGCTGGATGGCATCCTGTTCCGCCAGCAGAATATATCTTGGAAAGATCCGAGTCCAACTTCTTATCCATAGGTTCTCGTAAAGAAGCTTAACTGTCCAACGGTAGACTTGTTCTCCTGGCTACCCTAGAGATGGTAGCATCAACCTTTGGAGGTGTCGTCCATTTCTTGGAAGTTTTCTCCTCCAAAGGGTAAAGCCTGGATAGTCTACCTTGAAACGGAACCTTCTTATCAGGTTTCTCCCATTCTGCTGTGACCAATTCTTTAATGGCTCTGTGAAGAGGGAAGGAAAGCTTCTGCTTCCTCAGATCCGCAAAGTGTTTATCAGAATTTTCAGATTTAGGCACTTCTTCCGGTAATTCAAGAGTCTTTCTTACCTTCAAGATAAGTTTATCAACCGTCTTGGCATCTAGATATTCTGAAAGGAACTCCTCCTCATCTTCACTAGAAAAAACCTGGTCCAGAACCTGAAATTCTTCAGCAGGCTCCTGGTAGTCCGAGGCTGATGATTCTGAGGAGACCTGTCTCTGTCTAGGTCTTTTCATGGACCGCTTACTTGCCTCCATGGCTTCTGAGATGCCCTGGGCCACCTCCTGTCTGATCCAAGCCCGGATATCTGGCGACTGAGAGGGCGTTAAGGTTGCTGGAGCGGCCATTTTCTGCAGACAGTCTAGGCACAGATGTTTGCCTTCCATCGCCTTTCCATCACATCCTGCACAGGGGTCTGACTTCTGTCTCCTCTTACGTGGGGGAGATGAAACAGATCGTCCTCCATCACTAAAAGTGACACAAGGAACCGTATTAGTAGATGGAGCCTATACTACTACAGAAAATTCTTTCAAAAAATAAAAGGACCCCTACTCACCTGGCTTCATCCGAACAGGGTAAGGGGTTCCTACTAGGAGAGCTCATAATGGGCTACTACAAAATAAATATTAAATAAATCATTCAGATAAAATCCCAAACTTTCACATAAGGATGGGAAATATATATAAAATACACAAACCTGTGGCAAAAGGATAGAAAATCCTGCAGCAAATACCAGAGTCCTAACTTGTAACTTCCCCAAGGTAATACAACTTAAACTGCACAAGTCAAGTTTACCATACCAACCTCCTTCGAGTTCAGGTCTCTTTAAATAGTACCTGCTGAATACTAACCTTACTCCTGGCGTTTACCGCCATTTACCTGCAGTTTTCCGGTTTTGCCCATAGTAAAGATGGCCGCCGCGACCTCGCGACCTTACCCATACTGCAGTTTGGCGCCAAAAAACGATTCTGAGCGCATTGCGCATGCGCGAGCGTTCTCTCCGCGATCTGGGCAATCCAAGCTGGGAGGATGGAGGATGGAACGAAGGACACCCTGACCGAAGCCAGGATGTCTCCAACAGGTCTCAGGTACCCTAGGATCGATCCTGGGCTGATTGTAGAGTGCAATAGGAGACCTAAACTTAGTTTTAAACAAAATAAAATACATACAGTACTAATCACTAAAGGGAGCTAAGGAGCTCCCTTCCTAAAGGCTGTAAGGACAGGAAAAAGACTGAGGGACTCATCTCTGGATGCTCCTTTTATAGGAATTTGTTTAATCCTGTCCTATTGGCTGTAAGGGGAGGAGCTACCCATGTGTATATGCTGCCATGATTAGCCTGGAAATATATTTATATATTATTATTATTAGGAGCTGTAGTGCCAGGAAAAGCTTTGTTTTCATTGCACTATAGTTTCTCTTTAATCTGATGGGGCACTTCACCCAGACCACTTAAATAAGCTGAAGTGGTCTGGGTGCCTATAGTGTCCTTTTAATAATACAATACATATGTCTATTGGGTTTTCTTCCTGTTGGAAGCACAGTGACATGAAGAGTACAACGAAACCTTTCATCTTCCTTTGACAATGGAGTGCTGGAAACTTATCAGGAAATTACAGATTCTGATCGGTTTTGGCTGTTGGAATTAAATACTCTTTGCAAAGTATTTTGTATATTATGGATACTAAAGCTAGTTAGGTAAAAATAATATATATTAATAATCCTGATGAAAGTCTGTGCACGGACTGAAACGTTATTTAAAAAAAGACACACTTCTTTGATTAATAAGACCAGTGAGTGCTTTTGTTTGTGTATATTTGTTAGTATGCTAAAGGAGCAGTTTGACACTGTAGACACTAATGCAAATGCAGAACCATGGATAATATTAATAATAATAACTCTTTGTTTCCATGATTGAATTAAACTCCATTACTAAGTGATAGTGCCAATTTTAGTGGACTGGTAGTGCACTTCTATGTAGAACTTGGAATTTCTTCCATTTTGGTTTTTCCCTCCCATGTTGACAGTGCTCCTGTTGTGTTAATGTCAGAAAGCCATTTCCTATTTTACAGGCAACCAATGCAGAGAACAATTAAACGAGTGTTCTGACAATTGTATCTATTTGGTTACTAAGTTTCTGTATCATTGTTCATTGATGGGGTAACTGGTTTTAAGATATTTTATACAGTTCTTTACCAGGGCCGTCACCACCTCATTCTTGCAAATAGAATGTGTATGTTTTGTCCATCCATTTTCCTGCACTGTAGAAAATGTTGGCACTGTGTTCCTAAATGATGATAATTATATTGTGGATTACTGTAGTCTAGGTATGATGGCACAAAGACTGCAATTCAACTTCCTCAAAAAGGGAACAAATGTTCTCAATGAGCAGTTCAGAGGTTTTGCTAGGATGTATTTAAACTAGGAGGGGGGGGGGGCAAAAGGGTGATAAAACATCAATCCAATTGTCCCCCAAAACAAGGACAGAAGGTGCCTGTAGCAAGTGTGTTAAAAATGATAAACTTAGAGTCATGTCTACAAATGCTCGCAGTTTAGGGAATAAGATCCATGAATTTGTGGCAATAATGGCAACTGATAGTGTAGATTTAGTCGCTGTTACTGAGACATGGTATAATGAGAAAAATTACTGGGACATAGCAATACCAGGGTACTCTTTTTATATAGAAAAGACAGGGAAGGCAAGAAAGGGGGAGGGGTGGCCCTGTATGTGAAGGATAGCATAAAATCTAGCCTAATAAAGGTTAGTGAGGCGAACAAAGAGTCCGTTTGGGTTACGTTAGAATTTGGTAATCACACAGTAATTCGTGTAGGTGTGATTTATAGGCCCCCAGGATTGAAGAGTTAGATAATCTACTAGTTGAAGAAATAGCTAAAATGACAATGAAGGGGGAAGTTCTCATCATGGGTGACTTTAATCTTCCTGATGTAAATTGGAAAACAAAAATAGCTACTTGTGCCAGGAGCACACATTCTAAACTCCCTACTGGGATTGTCTCTAAAACAAGTCGTTGAGGAGCCAACTCGTAAAGAGGCCATACTAGATTTAGTGTTAACAAATGGAGATTTGGTATCAGATATTACTGTAGGTGAAAGTTTAGGATCCAGTGATCATCAGTCAGTGTGGTTTAATATAAGAACAGTGACTGAGTTACACCACACAAAAACAAAAGTTTTAGACTTTAGAAAAACAGACTTTTCTAAAATTAGAATATGTGTAAAGGAGTCCTTATCAGACTGGAGCAATTTAAATGGAGTCCAAGAGAAATGGGAATATTTAAAAGTTGCACTACGGAAGGCAACAGAAAATTGCATTAGGCTTGTCAGTAAAAGCAAAAAATTCAATAAACCACTGTGGTACTCCGCACATGTGGCCAAAATAGTAAAAAACTAATTTAGCATTTAGTAATTATAAAAAAAACAGAGTGAGGAAGACAGAATGACCTATAAGATTAGGCAGAAAGAGGCTAAGCAAGTTATAAGAGCTTCCAAATCACACACAGAAGAGAAAATAGCACAGTCAGTAAAAAAGGGGGACAAAACTTTTTTTAGATACATAAATGAGAAAAGAAAAGTAAAACAAGGATTAGTTAGATTAAAAACAAAAGAAGGAAGGTATGTAGATGAGGATAAAGGTCTAGCTGACTGCCTCAATGAATATTTTTGTTTGGTATTTACAGATGAAAATGAAGGAAAGGGACCTCAGTTAAGAAAAAGGATAAATGAGTAATTTATTACACGTGAGTTTACAGAGGAAGAGGTTCTATTTCAACTGTCAAAAGTAAACACAAATAAGTCAATGGGACCTGATGGAATACACCCAAAGCTATTAAAAGAACTTAGTGGTGTACTAGCAAAACCATTAACAGATTTATTTAACCAATCATTGTTAACAGGAGTAGTCCCAGAAGATTGGAAGTTAGCGAATGTTGTGCCCATTCACAAGAAAGGTAATAGGGAGGAGTCGGGCAACTATAGGCCAGTAAGCCTTACTTCAGTAGTGGGGAAAGTGATGGAAACCATGTTAAAGGATAGGATTGTTGAACATCTAAAAACACATGGATTTCAAGATCAGAGACAACATGGGTTTACTTCAGGGAGATCAAACTAATCTTATTGATTTTTTTGATTGGGTAACTAAAATAATAGATCAGGGTGGTGCAGTAGACATTGCTTACCTAGATTTCAGTAAGGCTTTTGACACTGTTGCACATAGAAGGCTTATCAATAAACTGCAATCTTTGAGTTTGGATTCCAATATTGTTGAATGGGTAAGGCAGTGGCTGAGTGACAGGCAACAGAGGGTTGTAGTCAATGGAGTATATTCGAAGCTTGGGCTTGTCACCAGTGGGGTACCTCAGGGATCTGTACTTGGACCCATTCTCTTTAATATTTTTATTAGTGATATTGCAGAAGGTCTTGATGGTAAGGTGTGTCTTTTTGCGGATGATACTAAGATATGTAACAGGGTTGATGTTCCAGGAGGGATAAGCCAAATGGCAAATGATTTAGGTAAACTAGAAAAATGGTCAGAGTTGTGGCAACTGACATTTAATGTGGATAAGTGCAAGATAATGCATCTTGGACATAAAAACCCAAGGGCAGAGTACAAAATATTTGATAGAGTCCTAACCTCAACATCTGAGGAAAGGGATTTAGGGGTGATTATTTCTGATGACTTAAAGGTAGGCAGACAATGTAGTAGAGCAGCAGGAAATGCTAGCAGAATGCTTGGTTGTATAGGGAGAGGTATTAGCAGTAGAAAGAGGGAAGTGCTCATGCCATTGTACAGAACACTGGTGAGACCTCACTTGGAGTACAGTACACAGTACTGGAGACCATATCTCCAGAAGGATATTGATACTCTGGAGAGAGTTCAGAGAAGGGTTACTAAACTGGTTCATGGATTGCAGGATAAAACTTACCAGGAAAGGTTAAAGGATCTTAACATGTATAGCTTGGAGGAAAGACGAGACAGGGGGGATATGATAGAAACACTTAAATACATAAAGGGAATCAACACAGTAAAGGAGGAGACTATATTTAAAAGCTGAAAAACTACCACAACAAGAGGACATAGTCTTAAATTAGAGGGACAAAGGTTTAAAAATAATATCAGGAAGTATTACTTTACTGAGAGGGGAGTAGATGCATGGAATAGCCTTCCAGCTGAAGTGGTAGAGGTTAACACAGTAAAGGAGTTTAAGCATGCGTGGGATAGGCATAAGGCTATCCTAACTATAAGATAAGGCCAGGGACTAATGAAAGTATTTAGAAAATTGGGCAGACTAGATGGGCCAAATGGTTCTTATCTGCCGTCACATTCTATGTTTCTATTGTAATCCATTGGGGTCTGCTTTCAGTATATAAATAACACCCAATTGTTTTCTCTGTTAAAATTTCTAAAAACTGAAAACTTTCCCCTTGTGAGACGCTACAAGCTACTGAATCTTTGTTCTTTTTTTTTTTTAAAACTGTAGGTCCTGGAATGCGGAGTGTGTGAAGACGTATTTTCCTTGCAAGGTGACAAAGTTCCACGTTTACTCTTGTGTGGCCACACAGTCTGTCACGATTGTTTGACACGCCTGCCACTGCATGGCCGGGCAATACGCTGTCCGTTTGATCGACAAGGCACTGAACTAGGTGAGATTATAGAAACATTCACAATTCTTGTTGAGTGATTTTATATAATATTGTAACGCTTGTAAATTGTCTTCTATTATTATGAATATTATTATTTTTTTTTTATTATTAAGTTTAACATATTTGCTACTTAAGTCCACTCTTTCTCTCCTTCCCAACTTGTAATGTTTCCTCTTCAGAAAAACTGCTGTGTTATGGTTTTAAGAGTTGGAGTAGAGTTGTAGTTCAGCTGTGGGTAGGATGGTTTTCTTTTTTCTATTTTATTTATTATTCATTAATGTATATTTTAATCTACGCCTTTTTGCAAACTTTTGTCATGTGCAGGAGATTCTGGTGTTTGGGGCTTAAAGAAAAACTTTGCTTTATTGGAACTCCTTGAACGGCTGCAAAATGGAGCAAGTGGCCAGTGTGCCTCAGCAGAGGAAGCTGTAGGAGGATCCGGAGAGGTATATGATCACAATAACAACACACACATTTATTTGTATTGCATTCCCAAGTCAAATTTCTGGGGTTGCATGTTTGTGTTAATGCATTGCAGAACAATGCTCTCCTGACGTTTGGTATTAGGGAACTGATATGATAACAAGATTTTGGTCTGGACTAATGTTAAACCACTTGTGATGGCTATCCACACTCACATACATCTTACTAGTATAATAGATCAATAATCCAGTAACTAAAAATGGATTTGGGAATCCTATTTTGCATGATTGAGTCCTTCTAACTTCCTGTTGATCACCCTCCATTTAGGTACCAAGGAGATGAATGTGATAATTCTACGCATGTCAAAGACAGAAGTATAATATTACACTACAATGATTGTATTCTAAAATGTGAACATATGCTTACTGTTTCATATAAGGTAATTAAATGAAAACTATAGTGTTAGGAATACAAACGTTTATTCCTAAAACTATAGTATGTCTGTAACGGATCGCCTGGCACCCCGACTGGGTACCTCCGTTGACGGATGCTCCTAGTGCTTCCCAAGGGCTCCAAGCCCTCCACTAGACACCATAACCACAGCAGACTCCACAAACCGCCGCAGCTTGGTTTGGGTCTCGCCATCGTCCACCCACTCTGGACCCAAGACCAGAATCCAGCTTCCAGTAGGTAGAACAGGAACACGCTCTTAAAAGAGCTTAGTGATTGTACTCTGGGGAGTATAGTGATTATAGCAATCCCTAGAGTGTAGGTAGTTCTCCAACCCCCAAACATGAGCCAAGACTTCATGAAGGGTAGAACAAGTCTGTTTAATGAGCACAAAGTCATTTCTTTTATACACATTTTCCCCACAATGTTACCACCAACGTGGCCCTTGTGGAGCACAGGACACAAAGGACACAAACCAGTCAAAACAATGCAATGATGTCCTACATTCCCACATACAGCACACAAGCCCTCCCCTCTGCCTGGGATATAATTAAAGCAGCTAATACAATAACCTAATTATCCACAGGCAGAAAAACACACATTTCCCCAAAGTCCAGAAAACACCACAAAACATAACACATCCCTATAAATATACATCCCTGGATAGCCCTGATCTGGGTGAACAACATATCCAAAAATCACCCAGATGAGAGCAGGGGTTCAAAAGTTTTATGGAAGTCACATTTGACCAACCGCAAGCATGGCTTTCATGCCCAAAACAGTTCCACAGATTTAGGCTATGCGGGCCGGTCTATCTTCTCCTCTATCCTGGAGATAATTGGCTTAAGTGGCTGTGGTAACTTAATTATCTCCAGGTACAGAAAATCTCTAAGTCAGAAACTGATATAAAAATACATAACTCTTATAATACAAGGTTTAACCTATATGTCCAACATATCCCCAGATAGCTTGGATCTGAGCACTCAATATGTCCAATGTTACAAGTGCCCTATAGGACAAGGAAGGGGGGGGTCAGAAAATAGCAAGGGCTGATGAGAGATTGAGGAGGGACAAAGCAGCCAGTTTAAACTGGTCTGGCAGTGTCCCTGGGACAACGCCCAGCTGGAGAAACAATAGGACAGGAAAAAGGGGGAGGGGACAAGGCACATTTTCCCATGGATTTAAAGGGTTAGAAAAAGTGTTTTAAAATCCAATATGCCCAAATAAAGCTTTTAAAGGGCAATACATCCCAGGGGCCATAGTCACAGGGCAAGATGCTGGCAAGCTGGCCTTTCCAAATCCCAGTGACGAAGATGCTTTCGTCACAATGTCCAATGTCGTTTTATGGAGTTAATCTCCATGACAAGCCAGGACGTGCTGTCTGCAGGGTAAGACCACCTCTAGTAGCAGTCTCCCAGTGTAAAACTTGCTGTTTCTCTGGGCATGATAATAAAGCAGTTTGCTAAAGTTTTTTTGATGCCTATAGTATCACTTTAAATGTAACCAATTTAATTCAATCCTATTCTCTGTTTAGAATTATTTAAAATCAGTATCTTGGTAAAATAGTATCTTAGTAAAACACAGCAAATGTTAATATTCCTGACCTTTCCCTCTCCTAACCCACTGAAACTGTGCTGGTTGAGTTTGATGCGTGAATTCTTGCCGGTCAAGTAAATGTGCTTGTATGATGCAGAAATGCACTTTGGCGAACTGTACACGTGAAATTTACCTAGAATGTCAGGGAAGGACTCGAGATCAACGTTGCCTTTTTTTCCCCCCTGAAAATCTATACAGATATAGTTGCAAGTCTTAAATCTCTTAAATGGCTTAGACTATACAACTTAGTTGTGAAAATGCCACTCAAGAGGTAAGGAACAACAGTGGGCTGAATTTGTTAAATGTGGAATTTGCAGAGATTTGAGAAGGGGA
Source organism: Pelobates fuscus (assembly GCF_036172605.1). Lineage (NCBI taxonomy): Eukaryota > Metazoa > Chordata > Amphibia > Anura > Pelobatidae > Pelobates > Pelobates fuscus. The sequence continues at coordinate 95,429,713 of NC_086321.1, read as the reverse complement.
ATACATTTTAGTTGCCTACAGTGGCGATGTCCAGGAAGCATGGAATGCAACTGGGCAGGAGCATCGCTAATTGGCTGAGGACAGTCTCCGCCAATCAGTGACTCCCCATTCACTTAACTGGCTTGGAAAGAACATACTTTTCGGTTTAACCCCTTGAGGTAAGAGTGCCTCCTGGCACCAATAACTTAATTTAGATGTTATTTTGGTGCATGGAGTGCCTCTTTAAAATATCAGAACCTGAACTATAACTGATTTGGAGATTGTTTTCATTCCTGCTGCTTTGGCACTAAAATGTGCAATTCACACAGTTCCTGGCTTAATTAATAAACTGAAAGTTCCAGCAGCATTTAATGTTGGCCAGTACCTCAACATTGTGTGTTGACATAGACCACTCCAATTCACAGAAGATTTGTTTAACACTTTTCTCTCCAAAACAGTGTGTGTGTGTGTGTGTGTGTGTGTGTATAATTTTATATATATATATATATATATATATATATATATATATATATATATATATATATAATTTTTTTTTTTTTTAATTTATTTCTGGTATAGATAGGGTCTGTCCTCATCGTACCCATTTATGTTGCTTATCATGTAGCAATGGAATCTGATCTAACTTGGCCACACAGGAACTTTAATCCCCCCCCTCGCCCATACACTTGCCTATTATGCCTACCATGTCCTTCCCAAATTAGAAGGTGTAATAGGTGAATAAATGTTCTTGTAAAACAAAGGTTGGTCACTGAAGAACTGTCATTTTTATTTTTTTATTTTGTTTAGAGCATTGTACGTTGTGATGAAGATGAGACTCACGTGGCTTCAGTTTACTGCACAGTTTGTGCAACTCACCTGTGTGCAAACTGCTCTCTGCACACACATTCCACAAAGACGTTGGCCAAACACCGACGTGTTCCTTTAGCAGACAAACCTTACGAGAAAACCTTGTGCTCTCAACACCAGGTGCATGCTATTGAGTTTGTATGCTTAGAAGATGGCTGTAAGACCAGCCCCTTAATGTGCTGCGTCTGTAAAGAATATGGGAAACACCAAGGCCACAAGGTATGTCGTGACTTTTTCACCTGCATATTCGATGATAAAAATAACAAAAGCAAAGTGATACATAGATTGTTTTGCATTTGTGTAGATTTAGGTATTCAATGAAAAGGGATAGGTTAGTCAGTGTCCCAAGTTAAAGTTCCAATGGCATCTGTCATTTTTAGAGATTGTGCAAAATCAAATGAGTGTTCTCAGAGAATAGGTTGGTGTGATTGACTGACTAGTTTTGTTTCTTCTCAGTTCTCATATTATATGTATTACTGTGTACTGGGGCCCACTTCGGTTAATGTAGGCAGTCACGTAATTGGTGACTTTAGGGAACAGCTACTGTCCCTAGTAGTGTATGTTTGCTACATTTTACAACAGCAAGAGCTTAGATAGTCAAAGTGAAATAGCTCCTGTGATTATAGCTGTACCTGGAAGGATGAAGTCTAATATTAGGACAGGTGTATATATGTGCTAGGTCTCAGATCACAATTGACAAATTTGAAGAAACAAGCTAAGATGAAAACAAGTTACATTTATACATACATAACTGCTTAAAATAAAACCGGATTTGACTACTACTTTACCTTGGTATGCCAGGAAAATCTGCACTAATTGCAGAGAATTCAACTTATTACATATTGCATTCGACCACAGACCATCATGTGCAACTGAGAAATGTTTTCCTATCTCATTGTTTAAGCATGCTGTCTTGGAAAGTGAAGCAAGCCAGATCCGTGCTTCTATTTTGGACATGGCACACTGCATCCGGAGCTTTACAGAGGAAATCTCTGAGTATTCTAGGAAGCTCACAGGCATTGTCCAACAGATTGAAGGAGGAGAACAGATTGTGGAAGATGGTATAGGAATGGCTCACACAGAACACGTAAGGAGTGGATATAAATCATTACTTGCTTGAGTGTGCTAAAGCTTTTCTCCGATTCTAAGAATGGGATCTATGTACATATGTTCGAACCTGGGAATCCACTAAAAGTCGGTAGGGAAAAGACTCATCCTTGACATATAATTTTGTAGTATGTTACCATTTCTTTTTGGCTAAAGCAGGAAATGTTAAAGGGACACTATAGAAATCCAGACCACTTCAGCTCATTGAAGTGGTCTGGGTGTAGTGTCCCAGGCCCATTAACCCTGCAATTGTAATAATTGCAGTTTTTGATAAACAACTTTGTTTTCCTAGCACTATAGTTTCCTTTTAAGTATTTGAAGTGGTGTAATGAGTAAGAATGTTACATTGCATTCTGAAGGATAGTCAATGGAACCCACAAGATGTGAGGTTAGTATGTTTAGTTGTGAAAGTGGGGGGGAAGGTTTTTTCATGTCTGTAGGAAAGCTTATGATTAACCCCATATTGTGAAAATCTCTACTTTTACAATCAACCCCTAAAGAGTAGCAATTTTTCTTTCATATATAATAAGTGTCTCTGACAGTCGAATGAGCAATGCGTTGCCAGTGACGTTGAAAGCTCATCTACTCCCTTTGAAATTGTTCTACATAGCACACATTGACATAGGTGAGCACTTGCAAGATTATTTAAAAACATCCATGTGAGATGAATAATACAGGTAAACACAGATTGGATCCTAACCTAATTTTGCATATATATATAGTTCATATGGATCAAACGGTCTTCCTACTTTACACATATACTGAGATACTCAGTTTATATTTCTTTTTGGACTTGTAATAAGGAACTTGTGGGAAGCGGGATACTTAAAGGGACACTGTAGTCACCCAGACCACTTCTGCCCATTGGAGTGGTCTGGGTGCCAACTCCCACTACTCTTAACCCTGCAAGTGTAATTATTGCAGTTTTTTTTTTATAAACTGCAATAATTACCTTGCAGGGTTAACTCCACCTCTAGTGGCGGTCTACTAGACAGCCACTAGAGGGCACTTCCGTGTCCATAGCACAGGAAACCTGTACTAGAGCGTCGCTGGACGTCCTCATGCTGTGTGAGAACTTCCAGCGTTGCTCAATTCCCCATAGGAAAGCATTGAAAAGCATTTTCAATGCTTTCCTATGCTTTCCTATGGAGAGCTCTAATGCGCGGCATTGCCGCGCATGTGCATTAGGTCTCCTCAGCTGGCAGGCGGGATCAGTCTCGGCCACCGGCTGATGTGATCACTGGGAGGAGCGGCGGCGAGCAGAAACCACCACCGAGGGACATCGGCGGGGTCTCAGGTAAGTGACCTGAAGGGGTTTTCACCCCTTCAGCTACCGGGGATTGGGTAGTGGGAGGGAGAGGGGACCTGCAGTGCCAGGAAAACGGATTGTTTTCCTGGCACTGGAGTTTCCCTTTAATGTCTAGTTAATGTAATTCTATTTAACATTAAGAAGACAGAAAATAAAATGGCTTCTCTAAATATGCACATTTTACTTGTGCTTATACTGTGCAAGCTTCACATGTATGCTGTGTTTAGGATAGGATTCCTGTTAATTGAAGTGGATTATATACTATATATTCCAATGTTTCAATAGTGTTGTAATTGTTTTAGAAATCTGAATGTCATTAATATGTTGGCTCTGATGAGCTCAACTTTGTATCGTGTTGTGTCCAGCATTTTAATCACGCACTTTTAACCCCTGATTGTAGTTTAGACCTTTCTAAAGCATCTTTGGTAAACTCTGCAATTTCTAACCAATTCAATAGGTTCCTGGCACTGCAGAAAATGCACGTTCATGTGTCCGAGCATATTTCTCTGATCTCCACGAAACTCTTTGCCGTCAAGAGGAAATGGCTCTTAGCGTGGTTGATGCTCATGTACGTGAGCAACTAATCTGGCTGCGGCAACAGCAAGAAAACATGACCATTCTCCTATCAGAAGTGTCCACCGCCTGCCTTCATTGTGAGAAGGCTCTGCAGCAGGTATGGAGTACTAGTCTTGACTCCACCTCCAAATACATTAATAGCCACATTTTGTTGGAGTTTAGTATACAACTCTTATTAATTTAACATATTGCACAAATGCCATAATCACTGTAGGCCAGTGGTTAAATATAGCCCTTGTCTATAATGAACAAACATATGTAGATCTAATTGCTAATAATTTATATATATATTTTTTTTACTATAAAAACATTATGGAAATGCTGTCCTGTATTTGGATATCATGCATTCTCAACAATTCTTTCATGGAAAGTTATGGGAGGCAAGATTGATCTGAGCTATATTAGCCAGTTCCTCATTTAAGTGAAATCAGAGAAGGCTAGTCAGATCACTGTGAAAATGTAAAAGAATATAAAAAAAGTGTTTTAATTTTATTGTCTTTAATACATTAAATTGCATTTATTGTTATTTATTTTTAATTTAAAATGGGTAGTAAATCAGCTTTTTTTATTTTTTTTCATTTTATTTCTTTTTTTGGTTTTGTCCCTTTAATTCACCTCTAAATTGTAGAAGTCTGTTTCTTTCTTCTGAGTATGGTAACTTGATATATAGAAAAGTGGACTTTTTCCCCTTTGGAGTATTAGAAATGTATTGACTCAATGCCAGTTACTTCTATCTTCTTACAAAGGATGACTGTAGAGTGGTCCTAGCCAAGCAGGAGATCACAAGGCTTCTTGAGACACTACAGAAACAGCAGCAACAATTTACTGAACTGGCAGATCACATACAGCTAGATGCCAGTATTCCTGTCACATTCACAAAGGTAATATGATACCACCTTGTGCCAGTTTAGTAACATGGAGCATTATTATGAATTGTCTACTCCTCACCACCTACGTTAAAATATACTTTTTTTTTTTTTTTTTTTAATTCTTTATTTTATTTGCGCATGGAATGACAGCAAGCGTGCAGCGCCACGACAGCTGCTGCAAGCGGATTCATATACATTACAAATCGTGACAGGTTAAACAGCGCAGTTTTTTGTTTTTTATGAAGATAACACGCTATAAGACATTCGTGGTAAACGTGTGCATGTTAAGAGTGATCTCGCTCAATGTTATAGTGAGGTATCTACAGATGTGCGGGTTCTCGCTTGGGCGATTACATATGATTTCGTGGGATATGCTGCATTGAGGTTGCCATGGTTTGTGCTTTGCTAGTGTGGCAGCATTTCCTATGTGAGTATGTGGCTTAAGCAGTGTAGTAGCTGGTCTATGAGTAATATAGTTAACTCTGGTTTGCAACGCTAGTAACTTAGACAGACTAGAGCTATTAAAACTATTAACGCTATTAAAACATATAGTGACATTCAAGCTAGGTCTTATGAGATTGTCTTAGCAAATTTGGTGTTGTCAACAGTTTAAAACAATATATATGCGATGACAAACATGAAATTGGTCAAGTGTTACAAGTATACTTTGTTAGTTATGTGAACAGGCTAGAACATTTTCTAGAATAACATTCAAGCTGGGGTAAGGTATATCGCTTCAAGAATATAGGGACATGGTTGATCTAACTGTGCCAACAATAAAAAAAAAAAGCAGGCAGTAGTCGCTTAACAGCTGGTGCATTGCAAAATATAAGTTCAGGTACTGTTAGAGATTAGTCGCTTATTGTGTTTAACTATGTTTGGTCTATCTGTGCTAACGATTACTAACATTTGTTGCTTTATTACACTAATCCAACTCTGATACTATCGTTGCTGTTATCACCCATGTCAGTCCGGACTATCCGTTTTGTCTCCGCGGGGAACCGCCATCTTGGTGGTCTCGAGACCGTTCTTGGAGGGGAAGTCCCACTGCCGACCGATGCCAGTGCAGCTCGTTCTATGTAGTGGGGAAGCAGGCATCTGACCGCTGTCCATCCCTTCTGCTCTGTGGGTTGCACGCTGGCTTCTCGTGGGCTGCAGCTGCTTTACGATGTGCTTGGTCCTCCGAGAGCCTGGGTCAGCCGTGGTGGGAGGCTTAGTGTTGTCTGCATGTGGTCGCTTGGGAGCAGGCTGGAAATAAGGTGAGTGGGATGTCCAGCTTCGTGCTGGGGCACCCTGCTTGGCACCCTGCTTGGTCCTTGCAGCCTGCTGTTGTCGGGGCTCGGGTCTCTTGCGCACATGGCGGCCGTCATTTTGGGTGCAGCGGTTTTGTCCGCTGTATCTCGATCAGGCCTTTAGGGTGAGGACCGGGATCACCCCCCGGTCTAGAGGGGGGGTGGATCGGGACCGGGTCCGCAGATGGTATCCGTGCTCGACGGGCTCCAGTGGGCAGGTTAGTGGTGTGGCGGCCGTCCACTCCTCTCACTGCCGGGTAAGGTCTCGCCTGTTGCCGCAGGGACCTCTCCCCTGAGGGACTAAAACCCAGAGGGCAAGCCTCTCCTCAGCTCTGGTAGCGCTAGACATCTGGGGTCGCAGTTGTGGGCTATTCACTCCCTCCAAAAGCCCGGTTTACAGGCGTAAAAGGTTATATTTAGCAGGAGCTGATCTGTCCTGCGACCGCTCAGCTCGGCGTCCCGGCCCCGCCCCCGTTAAATTATACTTTTGAAGTGGTTTAACAATTCCTATAAAAACTAGTGATGCTTGTGATGGATGTATAAATAAAGCAAGTTTTTTTTTTGTTTTCATGCAAAACATTTAGTAAATGACCTCTTATGAAGCTAGCTCCTAACACTCTTCCTTCTGCTTACTCTTTTCTATCCTGATTAACCTCTTCTGTCTGCTCCTGTCCACCTTTGCTGCCTTCAACAAACAAGTTTTGCTTTACACATTCTTCCCTGCCCAGGTTCTTTTCCATCTTTTCACCTCTAAGTATTTATTCTTACACCTGTGCCTGACTATGATCTATTTACTGGGATGAAGTGACTCCACCCCATCATATTCGCCAACTAACCCACTTATTCTACCTTACCTCTCGTCCCTTTCTAACTTGTCATTTCCCTTAGATTACTATCTTAAAGGAACACTATAGTCACCTGAACAACTACCGCTTATTGCTCCTCCCCAACCTTCCTCCTTGGGTGAGATCATCAGAATTGACAATTTCAGCTGATCCAATTTTGTTTAAGGGAAAGCATGGTGATTGGCTGAGATTATCAGAAGTGATATCGGCCTAAGAAGCAGATCAAGGGCAAAGCTAGCATCAACAGGCTGGAATAAATGTAAGCTTTTACTATATTTAGGAGGACATGGGTGGGAGGGGGTGGTGAATGCAGCGGGAATATATAGTGTTTTTTTTAACACTATAGGATCAGGAATACATTTTTTTTTTTTGGACCCTATAGTGTTCCTTTAACTTTTTTTTTTTTTTTTTTTTTTTTTTAAAGGGACACTATAGTCACCAGAACAACTACAGCTTATTGAATTTGTTCTGGTTAGTAGAATCATTATCTTCAGGCTTTTTGCTGTAAACACTGTTTACATTACAGCCTAGTGATAACTTCACTGGCCACTCCTCAGATAGCTGTTCCTGGGTCATGGCTGCCTAAAACGCATCCAAGCATTCAGTATCTCCTTCCTCTGCATGCAGACACTAAATTTCCTCATAGAAATTAATTTATTCAATTCATCTCTATGAGGAGATGCTGATTGGCCAGGGCTGTGTTTGAATTGTGCTGGCTCTGCCACTGATCTGCCTCTCTGTCAGTCTCCGCTAATCCTATTGGGAAGCACTGTGATTGGATCAGGTTACCACTTCTGATGATGTCAGCAGGTAGTCGGAAGGTCTAAAGGAAACGGGCACAAAATAAGCAGCTGCAGTCTTGAATACAAGTAATATTTTACTAGATTTAGGGAGGCATAATGGGACCAGGGTGGCTAGATGGTAGTTTTAACCCTATAGGGTCAGGAATACATGTTTGTGTTCCTGACCCTATAGTGCTCCTTTAAAGCATTATCACCCATCATCTAAAAAAACAAAAACAAAAAAAAATCCTGTTTATTCTGTCCATCTATCTAATTTCTAACTTCACTCAGTTTCCTCTTGTCCTAGAAAGACATTTTGAAAAGTATTTGTTTTACATTGAATGTAAAATGTGCCTGTCATTTAGGATAACAGAGTACACATTGGTCCAAAAATGGAAATTCGAGTTGTGACACTGGGACTCGATGGTGCTGGAAAAACAACAATTCTGTTTAAGTTAAAACAAGATGAGTTTATGCAGCCAATCCCTACAATTGGTGAGTAGCTACTGTTTTGTGAGGGAGGCGACTAATTGGATGTGATGAGGGTATTTGTATCTATGGGTTTGGTGGTTTCAATACATAGTTGAAAACACCATAGCTACTTTAGAACTGGATTCTGTTGGCAGATAAATGTTTGATTACGTAAGTTAATTTAATGGAAAAGTTGCTATTGAAGTCTATGGAAAAATTGCTACCGATTTAACAGAGAAGTCTGTGATTATCACATCTAACCATTGATCTCATAGCAATATAATAACCCTCCTTGTGCCCAAATTTCTAAAGAGATAATTGACCTCACATGTGTTTACATATTTAATGCTTAGAACTTTTTGTTGTTGTTGTTGTGTATATTCAGACAGACCTAAAGGTTTCAGGGATCACATATTTTTACATCTATTTTTCAACTTATTTTCATAATCTTTCCAGTAAATAACATCACATAACTACAGTTTGTGTGATCGATAAATAAACTCAATTAGTCTGCTCACAAAAACATAGTGGATTTAAAACTGATTTTCTACATTGGGACTTGCGTCTTGGGATTAGAATTTTTTTGGGATTTAAGCAGTACAGCAGTGGCACCAGGAGCTGAAGAAAGAAAATTGCAGCGTTCGTGGGAATGGCATCAGGTAAGTATAAGTCACCGTCACTGCACCCCAAGTGACGATGTCACTATTATGGGTCTTTGCAAATATGCAAAAACTCCAGACAGTGACTGAGCCGGTAAATTTTACAAGTGTCTTTCATTTGACTAAAATTCAACGATTTCTAAATAATCTGCCACATGTAGTCTGTGAATATTTACACATGGAGTACAAATTAAATAAATAAATTGCAATAAGCTTGCTTTAATTATTTGCAGGCTTTAATGTCGAAACTGTGGAATACAAAAATTTAAAGTTTACAATTTGGGATGTTGGAGGGAAACACAAGCTGCGACCTCTCTGGAAACATTATTACCTTAACACACAAGGTGAGTGTGACTTTTTTTTATAAAAAAAATTTGTTGTGTGTGAATAAATATAAATATACATCAAAAGAGAAAGGAATAGGTGCTCACTGCAGTATAATATAGGGTTCAGCTGGGCTGCAGTAACTAGTACAAGGATTCCCAAACCTTGTGGAAAATAGAATATAGAAAAAAAGGAGAAAGAAACCGCGCCCAAGGGTTATGTCCTTAGATGGGGATTGTTCCGTCCATGCGCTGAAACAGCTGAGCTCTGAGATGGCTCAATTAAATGTGAGTGTAATCACATAAGATCACACATCACGCACTTACTGTATATACTGTATTGCACCATTATTGTTTCTTCTGTTTTATTTGAGGTCTAATGCGTATATAACCCTAAGAGACCTGTGTACGTATCAAGTTTTGTACATAACCCTTGGGCGCGGTTTCTTTCTCCTTTTTTTTTTTTTCTTCTATTAAATGTAAATAAAAATGAATGTCCCTGAGAGTGAAAATCTGGCTTTTTGTTTTACTTCTCCTCTTTGCTTACTTTCTTCCTTCACCATGTGGAACAGGGAAAAGTGTGGGGTTTGCTTTCACTGCTGCACGTGTCTCCCAGCTCCCACACATGTGCCCTGTATTGCATCACTTGTAAAGAACCAGAAAACAGGAGCAGGAAATCGGTTGTGTGCGGTGGGGACAGTAAATGCCACTATACTCTTGCAAACAGGATAGCCTGTACCACTAGCCAATCACAGAGTGCGCCAGTTAGGTGTATCTATCATGCAACATAACCATACTGACACCTTCTAACACTTGGTGCTTTCCAGCTGTGGTGTTTGTAATAGACAGCAGCCATCGAGACAGAGTCACCGAAGCTCACAGTGAACTTGCAAAGCTGCTTACCGAGAAAGAGCTGCGGGATGCACTGCTTTTAATATTTGCTAACAAACAGGTATGTAGTACACCTATTAAAACACGTTCAGAGGTGAGGGTAATTAGACTGAGCTAACCATTCAGATTCTTCAAATTGTAAATGATCAGTTGTATTATTTGATTAAACTGTACAAATGTATCAATCATCAAAGGTATTCCAAGAAAATTGCAAGCAATTTGTGCAGCGTGCACCTAGGAAAGTATTATATTTGCAGAATGTGTGGTTTTTTTTGTGTTGTTTTTTTTTTTTTGTGTACAACTATTTTCTAGAGGTAGACAATGACATGAACGGTTGTATTTATAACATCCTGATGAATGTCTTTTTAATTTTATTCACACGTAAGGTAAATTGTCAGTGAATTAATGTTAATTACCTTGTTTTCCAGGATGTTGCTGGTGCCCTTACTGTGGAAGAAATGACAGAACTACTGAGCCTTCACAAACTGTGCTGTGGTCGCAGCTGGTATATACAGGGCTGTGATGCCAGGAGTGGCATGGGTTTATATGATGGTCTGGACTGGCTCTCCAGACAGCTAGTGGCCGCTGGAGTCCTGGATGTGGCATAATCAGACGGCATGCAGAACGTCATTTGGTGAATTTGTATGTGTAGCTGTTACATGCTTCTTAAAGAATGTTGGATTGTTGCACTGTAGTCTTAATGAAGCCTACCTACAGCAGGAACAGCCATTTCTTTAACATCAGTTGTGTAGTTACAGCACCAGTTTGCTGCTGTTCATTAGCAGTATTGTAGTATTTGGATCAAGATTGTAAAAAACACACAGAAGATTATTCACTGAACTGGAAATTGTTTAGGATTGATGAAAGATTTGCACATTTCTGGCCAAAATCCTTTTCTTAAGACTTTTCCAATTCAGCTATTTTGGCCTCCAACATATGCTCTTCTTTTGTTAATTCTCAATAATTTACAGTTTAGTAAATAACAAAATTTAGGGTTTATTCAATAAACTGCATTTTGCACAGCCATTTTGCACAATATAGCCCAAACTAGGCAAGGCTACGTGTATCTTCCTTGACTATTTTGGTATAAATTGTAAAAATAAAATTAAATAATATCAACTCGTAAGTTATTGAATAAATCCCTCTGGCTAGGTACTAAGTACTTGATCATACTTAACATATAACAGTCTTTTGTTTACACTACAGTCACAGTATTCATTTCATTTAGTCATGTTTGTTGCAAATCTAATTCTAATCCAATGTCCGTGTTTATCATGAGACATCATGTTTCAAATACACACGTTATTCATTAAACTGAATTTTTAGGAATTCTAAGAGATTTAAATTTTCTTTGGTCATTTTAGCTAAATTGGAAACAAATCTCAGTCAGCTGTGTTTCCTGTTTAGCTATTTTGGCGTAACATTTAAAATTCTCTTTGAGTTTCTCAGCACTTTATAGTAAATAAACCATTGATCTACCTGCTGCAGCATCTGAAAAACCTGCAAATCATTTTTTGCTGGGCAGTCAAATGGATTAATCAACCAACTTTCAATCTCAAAACAAGTTGCTTGTGGCGCATATTGTACAAACCTGTTTGTTTCCTAAAGTGCCACCTTTTCCCTGGCAAGTGTTTGGCGATTATTTAATGCTAAATATATGGTATTTTAATTGGTAAAATATTGTTGCGAAACCTCTTCATATGGTGATAGAGAATGGCTGCTGTGATCTAGAGTCAGCCCATAGCAGGAGATATGCCCAAGGCTAAGGTCAGGGCTACCTAGTGATCTAAAGCGCAACCATTTCATGTCAAACACGTGTTCATAACCCCATAAAAAGTGCTCCGCTCGTGCAATAAAACAAATATACAATTTACTTATTCTCCAATATATCATAGAAGATACCTTAAATAAGATGCGTCTGTAATAAAAAAAAATCATATTTCAAAATATCTCCGTTCAATGCACCCCTTAGTGAATAAACCCCTGCAGAAATCCACTCACTTAGACCAGAGCCACCAAGTCCGGCTCTGGGTTTAGAGGTGTAGGGGGAAAAAAGAAAAAGTGACCAAGAATGTGCAGAATGGTATAACAAATCCTCCCCTCCCCTCACTAAAACTTGTGCTTACTTTAAAACAAGGTGATTTCCCACATGGAAGACTCACAAATGTGCATATACATAAAGTCTGAGGCTCCAGTAGAAAACCTGCTGTTAACCTGTTTCCTTGCTGCGTGTCAAACTCTGCCTCCTTCCCGCTTCTTGATCTCCCTTGTACCACGTGGCTTCTTCCAACTACATCTGACTCAATCTCCACTGTATTTATATCTCCTTCTACAACTCTAATTAGTTCTCTTAACTTGTTTGGCACCTCCCATAGTCATAGAACTTATTTAAAGGGAAACTATAGTGCCTGTAAAACAAAGTTGTTTGTTTTTCTGGCACTATAATTCCCTATAGTGCCCCCTCTATTAAAAACCCTGTCACTTACCTGAGTCCAGCGCCAATGTCCCTTGGCGCTGGTTCAGGCTCCACCTGCACTCCTCGCCCAGCAATAGTCATGCGCAGCCTGAGGATATCCAGCGTCAGTTAGGCACCTAACGACACGGAAGTCCCTCTAGTGGCTGTCTGGTAGACATTCACTAGAGGTGTAGTAAACCCTCAAAGGTAATTATTGCAGTTTATTAAAAACTGCAATAATTAGCTTTAAAGGGTTGTCACCTGGGACACTGCACCCAGACCACTTCAATGAGTTAAAGTGGTCTTGGTGCCTATAGTTGCCTCTAACTTACTAAATTTTAGACAATTGTTTTTTAGCCAAATGTAGCACAACCTCACACTTGGCTATAACATTTTACTTAAATGAAACCATGGACAAATGTAAAAGTAGGGGCTACACCCTCTCCCTCTACACCTATATACCCAAAAAACGTAAATGGTGACTCTCTGGTCAATAGGAGTGGATTTCTGCTCTTAGTTTTTCTTAATTTATTTCATATTACAGACTCCTCTTAATTTAAGTTAGGGATAATAAGTATGTGTGTTTATTCTATAGCACACGAGTATGTGAAATCATTTGCACAAATATTGTGTGGAGTGCATGCAGGTGATTGGGGAGGGGTAATCGGACCACATTTTATTTGTAGTTAAGAGCCTTGCATACTTTTTTTTTTTTTTTTTTTTTTTTTAAGAAACACGTTGTCTGTCCTTCCACTCGATCAATAATCAATTTATGTCACAGCAGTTGTTATGGAATACGTATCTCATGAAATTTAATCGTAAGTTCGGCTGGCTTATCTTCATAGGAAACGTATTTTGCAACAGCTGTAGGCCAAAGGTTAGCACCACCGCATTAGGCTGTTTCATATGAATTCTGGTTGAATGACCAGTCTGCTCTAATAGGTTTCCTTTGTTTGTGTTCAGATAATACACTGCGCTGTTGTTGATGTAGTCAAGCCACATTTGTGAATACTTTTATAAAGATCACCGTAACAGGGAAGTGAATAGCTGACAGACAGGTATAGTACAGAGATGCAAAGCGCCCACACTGCAAGCTTAGCATGGGGATGATGTAATATCCTGACTTGTATTTGGGTAGTGTAGAGCAAACTCTTTGTTAAACGTTTTTAAATGTTTTCACTTCCAAAGTTCAAAAATCAATAAGCTTTGCTGAAACTAACATAGTGAAATAATTTATTACTATTGGCATTTATATGTGTACATAGTAGCAAACATTAAATGTCAGAATGGGATTTTGTAAGTTCTAACCAGGAAAGTTAGCTGTAGAAGAATTCCCTATAATAAAGTCCTCTTGGCAAAAAATAGACCAATAAATAATAGTGGAATCCAGTAATTCAGTAGTTTAACGCGCAAGCAATAAACTTAACAATAATAAATGTAACAAATGAGTTTGACCATTGCCAACACTAGCATACAAAACTTTTATATAATGAAATAAAATGCTAACTACCCAGCTCTCCCTTTACCTAGGCTGAAAAGGAGTCACTAAACCCCTCCAATTTTATGTGTAACAAGCCAGGGGTCACTTAGAAAGTAACAGAACAGGCGTGAATAATTTAGTTGGTGATAATTGACAGTACTTGAAAGCTATCTGCCATTAAGGTGTCAATATGCATGGCAGATTTTTTTGTTTTTGTTTATCTGCATATCTAGCTGGGGGAGTATATAAATGAGCTGTCTATGGTACAGCTATGGGGTTTCGAGAATGGGGATATATTAACTTTGTAACATGGTTTCAGCCCTAGAAGTCTGTACGTTTTTACAAATCACAGTTACACTTTTTTTTTCTAACACGTCCAGCTGGCAGATTTCTCTCTCCGTCCTGCGTAAATGAAAACACTAAAGTTAGGGGAAGAGAAGTTAGTTTAAATTCATGAGACCTGATAATTTGTATTTATTTTCTATGAGAATGGGGTTTCTGATGAAGCCTTAATCAAGCACTTCACTACTGATTCAGTTTGGGTTTGAGTGCTCTTGCCTTACTATGGTCGCATGATCTGTGAAGCTATTCTAGCTTGGTACTGTACTGTGTGACTATATGCAGTTCTTTGTTTTCAATCAGGTGGGACAAATTCTCCTTATGTTGCTGTTCTACAACTGTTATGGTTATTGCCTACAGTCTGGACTAGCATTCATGTAGTACAACAACAGGTAGAATGACCTACCCACACCTGGTTTAAACACACAACTGTGAGGTCTTTTAATTTTTTATTTTATTTTCAAAATATAAGAGAAAATAGAAAAAAATAAATTAAAACACTAGGTAATTATTTAACCATTTCCTGCTTCCCATTGCAAACTAAAAATAAACTTCTTGTCTATATGCTGTGGTGATCTTTGTGTACCTGACCCATGACAAAGCGAAAACCTGTGAATTCACAATCTCAGAAATGATTATTTCCTAAATAATGAGTTTGTTTCATATGTTCAAATACACATCAGGCTAACTCAATTGTCCTTAGTGATGGTAATAAAGCCTTCAGTGATGTCTGTCCAAAAGAGGAATATTCCAGCACTGATTGCAGAAAGGTTCTCCTGTTACCCCTGTCACTCAATACTCAGCATGGAAACATTATTTGTAGTGGTTATGGTACCAGCATTCTTCTGTTTTTCTCACAGATGCTTAATAAATTGCTCCCTAACTTTGTATCCTTATGGAGGATTACCACATATCCCATATCAGGGTACCAAATTGGGGACTTATTTATTTCTAAACCACTGAAATATTGCTGCATTCTATTTGTGTGAATGTAAACTACAAAACTAAAATAAGGAACAAATTAAAAACTAATCGGGGCATGAGACTTGGATGAAATAAAATGAAATGTAACTTTTCGTACGAATCAAAAGTTTTACCGTGCACGAGTCTCTCAATTGAGTCTATATCAATTCTGTCTGTAGTTAGACAGTATTCATTGGCTATGATAGTTAGCTGACATGTCCAGCCAATGAATGCCATCCAAACTAAGACAGAATTATTGGAACTTCTGTTGAAATAGTGTAAACACATAGCCATGGATGGCGCCAAGGGGCATATGGCACACTATAATACTTTTAAAGTTAGTTGTGTTGGTGCACATCCTGTCATGTGTTTTGCAGAAGTCTGCACTTTAAAAGCCTGCATACTTGGCCATGGTGCGGTTTGTCACTTTATGTATAGAACCTGCTAGGATACTATTATGTCTGATATGGACTTTAGGAAGCTGAGCAGACCTATAGTAACAGGGCTTTAAATTTCTACTAGCCATTGAAGCATAGTTCAAATGTTATACCCTGCAGTATGTTTTCATGTTTGTACTTCATTGACAATTTTAATTTAAGAATAAGTTGGTAGAGTCCTTGCTCCCATAATTGTTAAAGTAAGCTATGAGTTGAATATGCCCCCCACTATCTTGTTAGGGGTTTCACTGTGTGCTAACTGATAGCATGTGAGAGAGCAGCTTGTCTGATCTTAAATTCCAGCCATTAAACCAGATAGGTCCAAGTTGGTGCTTTATAAATATTCTCTGACATCACCTCCAAGGAAGCCAAAGATTCCAAACGGAGCTGAGAAGCCTGAAGAATAGACTTTGTCGAAGCCGCGTCGCTTTTTCTGTCCATGTAAAGTTGTACAAAACCATGGCACATTGAATCCTTCATGCAATAGAGGGCGCCACAGTACCAATGTTAAAAAAATGTGTATAGTTACCACTTCCAAAAGAGGACGATTATTAAAGGTATTCTTGTAGTACTTTTATACACAATGGCACATATAAAGCTAAAAAAGAAAATTAAAAGGATTTCCAAATGGTCCTCCCAAATATCAGTCCCTATACCCTTAAAGGAGGCTGTTCCACTAGTATAAGGCAACACATTGCCAGTATTGGAACATAAGAAAAACTTAGAAAATACATTTTTATTGATCCCTCTTGAAAAAAAATAGCTAAGTGTATATATAAAAAAAAAAATCTACTGTTCTATTAATTAGACGATATATACATGACACCAAGTAGCTCCTACTTTTAGCAACTGAGATTTTAGTTTAAACTGTAGCTAGTAATTCATTTGCAACAGTGTCCAATATAACTTTTTGTGTGAATCTGATGAAGTCAAAGTTAAACCTACTGAAGCGACATAACTTCAAGTGACTTACTAGCAACAGTTTATACTAAAAATCTCAGTTGCTAAAAGTAGGAGCTACTTGGTGTGATGTATATATATCGTCTAATTAATAGAACAGTAGACTTTTTTTAATATACACTATCGTATATACACACTTATTATTAGCTAATTTTTTCCTCAAGAGGGATCAACACAAATGTATTATTTTCTGTAAGTTTTTCTTATGTTCCACTAGTATAAGGCGACAAATTGCCAGTATTGGAACAGCCTCCTTTAAGGGTATAGGGACTGATATTTGGGAGGACCATTTGGAAACCCCTTTTCAGTCTTTTTCTTTTTGATATAAATTTTCTTGGGTTATGCCCTACAACCTACTCAACTCCAGTGAAGGAGGTTTTCCTTTCTCCTTCACTGTTGCTGTGCTTTTTCACACATATAAAGCTATTGCCAACTAGGGCACAATCCCACTGCCTTGACTAGAAGGTGTCTGTCTTTCCAGGATCAGGATACAAAGTCCACTATTGTGTGTGCTGAAAGCAGGGAAAATGGGCGAGTAAAAGATCTGAGGGACTGTCATATAATGAAAACTAGCTACCTGGATCAGAGCATCTCCAAAATGGCTTGTATTGGTGATCCCGGTATGCAGTGGTTACTACCTATCAAAAGTGGTGCAAGGAAGGACAACTGGTGTCGGGGTCATGGGCGTGAAAGGCTCATTCATGCATGTGGGGAGTAAAGGCTATCCTACTTTGTCTGATTGCTCAAATTGCTGAAAAACATAATGCTTGCCATGACTGAAAGTGTCAGAACACAGTGCAATGCAGTTTGCTACATAGCTGTAGACCAGTCAGAGTGCCCATAATGCTCCTGTACACTGCCGAAAGTGCCTTCAATGGAGACGCAAGAATCAGAACTGGATAATGGAGCAATGCAAGATGATTGCCTGGTTTGATGAATCATGTTTTCTGTTAGATCAGGTTAGTGGCCGGCTGCCTGTGTGTTTATTTGGGGAAGAGATGGCAGCAGGATGCACTTTACGAAGAAGGCAGGCCACCGAAGGCAATGTTCTGCTGGGAAACCTTAGTTTTCACTGACAGGAGCAGTTATAGAGCCCATAACAGCTCTGACAGTGTTAGTACTTGGATTACAATGCCCCCCCCCCCCCCCCCCTTAGAGCACTTCTCCGGGCCTGCCTGCACACAGTCTGTCGAAGGTACAGGTGAACAGAATGGGACCAAACAAATATAACAGATAACACGAATGAGAAGGGGCTGCAGCCAGACAGCAATGTTGTGATTGGTGTGAACCAGCAGCAACAAAAATATGCTTAGCCAGATAACCCCTTAAGGACCAAACTTCTGGTATACATGTCATGTATCCTTTAGGGGTAAAAAAAAAAAAATCATCAAAATATTTATAAAAAAAACACAAAGTTTAAACTTTAAAATGTCCTTTAATAGAATACTGCAATGTTAAAAAATAAAATGTATTTCTAATTTTAGAGTGTTTCTTTTTTGAATCCTCAACAATTCACACACTTTCATGTAAGCAAAATAAAGAATAAATCAATTCTTTAGTTGTTGCCATTTGTAAAAGGGACACTGTAGGAACTAAAACCATTGTATCACTGTCCATTCAGTGTTAAAACAATTTTCAAGCGATTAAACACTAAATAAGGGTCTCTGGACACTGATTACCTAGCCCAGTGGTGTAAATACCACAATCGCAGCTGCGACCGGGCCCATCACTCCAGGGTGCCCGCCGCGTGGTATAATTGCTGGGGCTGCACGTGAATGGGTCCATTGGGAGGCCCATGCTGTTAGGGCCACCCAATAGAAATGAATATCATCAGAGGGGGCCCGATAACAGCGTGACCGGGCCCCCTCTGATGATGTCAGATGCTGGGAGGAAGTGAAAAGGATCATCTGCAACGGATTGGCAGCTTATTTTCCTAGAGCAGTTGACAGCCCTTTCTATTGCAAAGTAGCAAGTGATCACTTAGCCATGTCGAATTCCAGATCACAATAAAAAAAAAAACTTGCCAATGTTTTGACAAAAAAAAGTCACATTTAAAATTTATTAAGGACATTTTCTTTCACTATTTCAAGACCAATTCAATATTTCCATTCATTCCCAAGAGCAGTAGAAAAAGAAAAAAAAATATGTACATACTTCATATAATTAAAAACAAACTTATTTAACAGTTATACTAATTATCGTGATGTCTTCATAAGGCTTATCCGTCTTCGGGTTAACCTTGATGTTTGAGATTCTTTGGACCACTTCCATTCCTTTAGTAACTCGCCCAAATACAGTGTGTTTGTTGTCAAGCCAAGGCTGTGAAGGAAAAAGAAGCAGACAGTTACATAATCCCATGAGAGAGCTTGCGTCATTAAAGTACACCCAGACACTTGCCTATCAAAAGGGAAAATGTTTAAGCTTTCAGACACCACATTACCTTCACCACCAAGGGAGGAATGAGCATTACAGTAACATTCTGGAGATAAGATTATTCTTTGAGTTAAAGCAAGGTAGGCACTGAAATTGCTGAATCACATGCACATGTCAGTTCTGTTTCTAAGAAGACCAAGTAAGTAAAAAGAAAGTGGCCTACTGTGTGGTCTTTAAAAATTCATGTTGATTTTAGAGGGGGCCAAATCAAAAACAAGCATTTTTTTTTTTTTTACACAACCTTGATGTTATCCTTTGCAGGGAAAGAGTTGTGATGTGGTAACAGGCAAACTGGCAAATTTCTCCAGCCTAGTGTTATTTTGTAATGGCCATTTCTGTCCCAACATCTGCACCCCATCTCTCCCTCTTTCCTGACATTAGAAAGATTACCAAGGGCTAGAACGCAAAAACCATGCTTATAAGATTCCCACCTGGTGCTTGTCTCGGAGATAATGATTATTACTGGTGATAAAGCGCCAACATATTCCACAGCGCTGTACAATTGGATAACTTTACATAGGCTGCACTGATGTGCAGAATTTACCATGCTAGTAGCTAACGGCTACTCTTGCATTGCGTATCACCTAGTGGACAATCCTGCACTATGTATAGGTAAACTGCATCACTCTGCTCCTCCTCTCATACAGCAGCTCACATCCTACTAAACTCATTCATTCCAGGATAGCACTTAACTGTTAAAACTATGGAGGCAGCACCAGTAACCAAAAATTCAGTTAACAATAGGATAACTGTACTAATGATTAAACGCGGTCTTAATTAAGAAAGTTCGATATTAGGTTTCATATAGATCTAAATAACACTGTGTTTTGGATAATAGTGTTCTTGGAATTAGATTATCAATACAGATGATCTTCGAATTCTCATGTTAACAGCTCCAAAACACATTCTTGTGGTTTGCAACAGTTAAAAAACAAACAAACACAACCTCCTTTTATTCTTTAAAAGAAATACGGAGGTAAATATGCAAAAGGAACATTTGAAAAATGTTCTTTCTTTCTACAGCAATTGTTTCCGTTTAGTAGTACTTAGCACCAGTACTACTAATATGTGTGACACCAGCTATATAAATCCTACAGTGCTGCAAATACCTTACGATCTGTATAAACAGATGTATGTCAGGGCTCAGTCTGACTACAGGGGGTCTATAGCCATGTAATCCCTTACTGGAAAGCAGCCATTAACAAGGCAGGAGGTTATCTAATCAATTCTCTGAATAAACATGGAATGTATTAACATTTTTTTTTTTAAGTTTGATCCTGTCAGTTTGCGGAGGCAAGACTAAGTTATTCATGTACAGCAAACCATAAGTAAACAAATACAACACCCTTAGCAAAGTAGTTTTACTTTAATTGCAGTGGCTTTTAACGCTAACGGTTTTTAAAGTACTATTAGGACTAGACTAGAAGCACTTGGTGGCCTTGGACGGTCCTGAGAGAAAAATAAAATATATTAATTTGCACTGTTTTTGAAATGAACAACAGATCAGGTCTAATGTAAATAATGAAAGGAAATCAGCATGTTCATCACTCACTGAATACTTACTAATATAAACTCCATGAGAAAGGCATTAACACCATTATCAAAACAGTTAATCTGAATTATCAGGACATTAGATATAACAAAAATGACTGTATTCAAATTCATGTAGCAGGTTTAAAGGAAGTCTTTTTTTCTTTCTCTTAGTTGCATACTCGAAAAGTCATGTCAGTAGTAACGTTCAAAAGCACAGTATTACGTTTTAATGTTCATTAGGAGGCTCCTGCAGACCAGCAGGCTTCTTCGCCTGCCACATCATGTGTAACTTGGATTAATTGAAACCAAGTGCAAAACCCATTAAACCTTTATTTTCCAATGCTGCCCACTGGCAATATCACCAACGTGAAACCATGAGAAGTACATTTTATCTTTTCATATTATATAAGGACACTGTACTAAAAGCATTATATACCGAGTGTTGCCTGGTAAAATCACAACATCTGGAGTGCTGAAAGTTGCCAAAACCTGTACTACAATATAGTCATCTCCACCTTCCCCAATGACTGTCATCCTCCAAGCTGCTACAAGTAGGGTGTTTACCAGTTTAATATACACTTACATTGGCTCTCACATGGAGCAGATATTGCTGTAGCTTGTGTCACATTTCCTGCTGCTCTGTGATTAGCTACACCAATCAATGTATAAGAGAGCAAAACTACATTATGGTTTAATGGTATACAAAGCAGATCTTAATAACAGGCCAATAATCGGTTAGAATTGTGCAGAAAATTGCTTAACCCCTTAAGGACCAAACTTCTGGAATAAAAGGGAATCATGACGTGTCAGGCACGTCATGTGTCCTTAAGGGGTTAAAGGACCACTATAGGCACCCAGACCACATCAGCTTAATGAAGTGGTCTGAGTGCCTGGTCCAGCTAGGATTAACCCTTTCTTCTATAAACATAGTTGACAGCCGCTAGAGGCGCTTCCAACTGTGATTTTCACAGTGAGAAGACGCCAGCGTCCATAGGAAAGCATTGCGAATGCTTCCACCTCTAGAGCCCGGCGGGAGGGGGGCCCTGAGGGTGGGGGCATCCTCAGGGCACTACAGTGGTCCTTTAAAAGGACAACTAAATACATCCAGACCACATCATTTTAATGAAGTGGTCTGGGTGCAATCAATCTGTAGTTTTAACCTTGCAATCTAAAACACTGCAAAAAGTGTTCTGGGTGCTTATAGTGTCCCTTTAAGAACACAGGTTTGTGTTACTCATGCTGTAGTGTTCCTTTAACCAACAGAAGGAGGAAGACAATTTTAAATGTTCTAAACAATGCAAAAGGTTTTACCACTGGTGGGTTCTAAAAGACAATGTTACATTTTGACATAGTTAATAGATTGCTTACTGTTGGCACAACTGTTAAAAAGAATTGGGAGCCATTGGTGTTTGCCCCAGCATTGGCCATGCTTAGGGTATAGGGTCGGTCATGTCGCAATGTCGAATGGAACTCGTCTTCAAATTCACCTCCCCATATACTTTCTCCACCCATTCCAGTTCCGGTTGGATCACCAGTTTGAATCATGAAACCCTGTGGAAACAAACAAGAGTATACAGTCTTCACATAGAGGTGTTAAACATCTTAGTATCAGAAACCATGCATTAGGTAAAGATGTGGTTGGGGAAAACGGGGAAAAAATGAAAAAAAAAAAAAAAACTGTTAAAATTGAAATACTGTGGAAATTTTAATCAAATATCTTGGGAGCTGTTTTTTTTGACAGTCCTGTCAAAGCTTTAACTCTCGTTATCCTCTCCAAGCTGCCAGAATTATTAAATGTGAAGTTTAAGGATATCCTGTTATGCCAAAGTTTGAAAAACCTGCTCTACATTTCTTGGCAAGGACAGAAAAACTTTCAGGTATCAAGGAAGTGGCAAACTGCTAAACTACAGCAATAACTGACAAACATTGCAATTTCTAATGCAGGGAAAAAAAAAAAAAAAAAAAAAAAAAACCACACAAGATACACTTCATGCTTAATCCAAATGCAGTCATTTATCTTATTGCAGTATCTTCTTTGGAAAGCTGAGGCCGGGAATATAGAGCACACTTCATGCGTTTAATGTAGAAGTCTTTGAGGGCAGTATCTGTTATCTATGAAACTGTACGAACATCCAAGAAAATGCAGGCTCTCCCCACATCAAAATTCGACTTCCTGAGCCGAAATTACAATTCTGGCTATCCAAACAAAACTGGATGGCAAGAAATGGAAACAAACACTATAGTTGAGTTTGGCCAGCATTTCCCTATTCAAGTTTGGACCGTTTTGTACAGGTAATACAGAATTGGTATTTCTTATTCCAGAAAGCCAGGTTTGAGCGCCAGGAGAGAACGGATATTCTTTCAACTGCATGAAAACAGTTTAGCAAAGAGCTACTGCACCAAATGACCAATAACCATTTACATGGATAATGGAATTTACAAATCTGATCTATCCTCTCTTACCTTAATGATGCGGTGAAAGACATGGCTATTGTAATAACCATTGCGGCTGTGGACACAGAAATTCTCCACTGTCTTGGGACACCTGCATTAGATAACCAATATATTACCATCTAGACAATGAAACACATATTGTACGGTAAACTTTTTCTTGCCTATGACTTATTTGTCCTACACATGCATAAGCTGCTAGTTTGGTTCAAAGTTGAATGAAATCATCAGAGGCTACGCACTAGGAGTTTGCAGACATGTGCTCCCATTGGGGACAGTGAAAATCTAGGCACTGTGTGCACGTAATCATAATTGCCTAACCCAGTCTTCAGGATTCACCAAGCCATCCAGGATTCTGATATTTCCTAATTTTACTTCAGTGACAATACCAACAAAACCTCAATCATTGGTGTAACTTAAGGAGAGCCACTACTCTAGAAAGCAGCAAACATTCCAAGACAAGTACTATGAAATGTACACAATGTTATGCATTTTATTATTAAAAAAAATTAGCGGTATACATGCCACGTGCAGTAGGTTTTATTTTTTTTTCCTTTCTTAAAAAAAAAAAAAAAAAAAAAATGCAAATATAAAATGAATTAATTACATTTTTGTACCACATGTAGGATTTACGGAGTCAGTTATATAAACTGACCATACTTATATGGTATTTTTATAAAACTGTCGGGATTACAAGTTAGCAGAAAGTGTTAAGGAATACGTTTCCAAAGTTTTATATAGGTGGGTGTATGCAAGCAACTTATTAGCTGTTGTATTCAACAAAGCTCACTCCTGGATTTGCAGCTATTGCTCACTTCACCAGGAACAGAATGGTTTAGAAATACTTACTCCACAGGAAATAGCTTGACATGAATGTCTCCCATGGATGTGTGGATAATAGCGCTATCAGAGACGCGTTTAGGTCCATCTGCTTGTGTGGCAGCCATTACTTCTTCCTTGGATGGTTTTTCATTGAATACATCTCGATCAGATTCTGCACTTTTTGTGTCTTCTGGTTCTCTTTTGGTAAACTAGAAGTTACATTCCACGATCAGATAAATAACACATAACAAGACAGTCAGTCATTTAAATCATCACTCCAAGCGCAAGAGTGTGGTCATAAATATGGTTCCAGAAGTGCCCTGGTACCACCCAAATGTAAGTAGTCAAACCATTTGCTTACAGTTTGGGAATATATATGCACTGGTCCCCAACCTCGACTGAAAACCGGATTATTTTGCACAGAGCTTTCATTAGCGTCTGAGCTAAACCCTGGCATTGTAGTGCCAGCTTATTAGCTGAGAATATTAGGTGATCACTTTAAGCAAACAAGCTAAGCCGTGCACCATCAGCCTTGGCTCAATGCAGAGAGCGTCCATATTTAGAACCCCCACAAAATACAATTGCCATGATGTTTTGCTAACTACATTTGATATGGGGTCAAACGTCAATGCATTTTTTTTTCTTTAAAAGTGGAAGCATGTGAAAGATGTTGTTAAGTTCAATAAGTAGTAGTTTTAGGATAATACTTCAGACATCTCCTGTCCTTCACAAAAAAAAAAAAAAATTTTTTTTTTTTTCCATCAAACAAAATCCTTCAAATTATAAAATGCATATTTTGATACAAATGAGTTATTGCTTCTCCCTCTTACAAATCAAAAACCCCAAAACAAACTCATTCATGAGAAATTAAAAAGAGCAACACTGAAATGTTAAAGCGGTACTGGCATGCCGTACTTACCTTTGTTCTATTGT
The DNA here is from genome assembly GCF_036172605.1 of Pelobates fuscus. Lineage (NCBI taxonomy): Eukaryota > Metazoa > Chordata > Amphibia > Anura > Pelobatidae > Pelobates > Pelobates fuscus. Next base: position 95,404,937 of record NC_086321.1, on the reverse strand, counting down.
TTCCGCTTCTCTTCCAATCTCAGAATCTGTTCTTCTCTTCTTTAGATCTGATCTAGTTTTCTTTAAAACATAAGTGAAAAGTAGGGATTACTTTGTATGTATTTCTCCTTCGCTTGGCTTTCTTTGACCAAATGAGGAGCTTACGTCAGCTCCATTACTTACTCTTCAATGAGAAGGGCAAGTATTTTCTCTGACACAGGAAATGGAGCGGACTTAAACGCCTCCTTTGGTCAAAAAGTCAAGCGTAGAAAATATAAAAAATACATAAGAAAGTAGCCCATACTTTATCTTAGGTTTTAAGAAAAACTAGATAAAAAAAATAAAGAAAAGATAAACAGATTCTCAGAGAGGAAGAGAAGAGGAAACAATAGAACACAGGTAAGTTTGGCACGACAGTGCCGCTTTAACAATCTTATGTAATGCCTTATCTTCTCAATGCATTAAAAAGAAGAGGCAAACTGCAGTGAAGGGTGTTCTTTTAATCTTTCTTCAATGTATTCTTCAACAATTATGTAACTTATGTGTGAATATCTTTTACCCAATTATGTAACTGTGACCACCAACCCACCACATGAATAAGAAGGTGAGATATGGTGGCTCCTTGATTATTTATGTAAGCGTCCAATGCCTTGTTTTTGATAGACTTTCTATGGACATTAAACATGCGGTACAGACAGCACTAACCATGTAAAAACGATTCTTTTTGAAGGCCGTGCAAACAATTGTAGGATCAGCCTGGATGCTCATGAGTACAGGATTATCCGATGCTTTCATCTCTACTGTCGTAGCGGCACGATGCTTCTTAGCCACTCCTTGGAACAGGGCAAGCTGCATCACCCTGATGTTTTCCTGCTTGCCAAGAATACGAACACACCTGTAAGACAAACAAATCCGGACAGTTCTAGTGACGGCTGCCAGAAAACAAAGCCTCACCCTCTGCCGAGTCAGATTTTTTTTTCATAAAACCTACAGTAGCATAGTGACTAATCCACTTCTAATCCCCTAATAATGGACATTACACGTTGCCTGGGAACTCTCAGGATGCTCTTAATATCTGACCTCTGGCAAGATGCTCTGTTTCACCTCATAAAGAACACATGGATCTTTTGCAAATGTTAATATTTTTTCTTTTTCTTCCTAAGGGTTTCAACTGCTGCCAGGAGAAATAAGCTTTAACATGCTTATTGCTCTAAAAGTAAAAACAGATACTCCCTTCTACTTTGAAGCTGGTAGAGTGTGTCTTTCTAGCTGCTGGAAGGTGTTCAATTCTTAGAATCAAACAGTCAAAAGTTTATTTTTTTTGTTTTACAAGTAAACGTAACTATGTGCTCTGCAATTTAATTTTGATCGTCAAGCACTAAGCTGAATTTAACAAGACCTAGATCAATCTAAACACCACTCTGAATGCAGCAGAGTACACTCCCAAGTTGACAATGGTCAGATAAGAACACAACTCAATAATGATGACAGGGAGCTTTGCAGACAATTGTTTTACTGGATTCTACAAACTTGGCAGGAGGTCTTAGCAGCTGGGACCCCTGTTAAACCTAGAGAATGGCTTTAGTGAAAAATCAAAAGAAATCACCACTATACAATTTTTAATGAAATCGGGTAAAGAATGGAACCCCAAACAAAGTTACTGAATTAGGGTGTTGAACACAAATATATTTATTGCACACTTCTTGTACAGCATATTATTGACATTAAAAGGATTAAAGGGACACTATAGTCACCTGAACAACTTCAGCTTAATGAGGTTGTTCAGGTGAGTGCTACAGCTACCCGGAGCCTTTTTCTTGTAAGCACTGTATTTTCTGAGAATTGGAAGCTTGGAACACCTCTTGTTGCAGTCAGACGGCCACCAGAGGGACTTCCGAGTTCAGAGGCCCTAAAAAGGCCTCTCGTCCGATGCATTCTGGGTGAATACATCAGACGGGCTATCAGCACACAAAGCACTGTGAACGCGCTGTGTGTGCTGATAGCCTGTCAGCACTGCTGTGGGCGTGGCTTCCACAATAGTGGTTGAAGGGGGGGGGGGGGGGGGAAGACCTACTCCCTTCCCCCACCCCGGCCCCCACCGCTGTGCGGCGGGTGGGGGCCCTAAAATTATCAATAAGGGGGGGACCTACTGTCCCCCCCGGCCCCCACCCCTGTGCGGCGGGTGGGTGCCCTAAAATTATCAATGAGGGGGGGGACCTACTGTCCGCCCCCCCCGGCCCCCACCCCTGTGCGGCGGGTGGGTGCCCTAAAATTATCAATGAGGGGGGGGACCTACTGTCCGCCCCCCCCGGCCTCCACCCCTGGGGGCCCTAAATACAAAGGGGGGGGGGGGGGACCCTAGTTAACCCTCCCTCCCCCACAAAAAAAAAAAAAAAAAAAAAAAAAAAAAAAATTCTCCCTACCTACCCCCCTCGCCCTAAAAATAATGAGGGGGGAACATTAACTAAAAACCTGTAAAAAAAAATAAATAAATAAAAAGAGATAAAAAAAACTTACCATTCGATGTTTTCTTTCTTCTAAAATCTTCTTTCTTCAGCCCCCCAAAAAGGCCAAATAAAAATCCATAATAACCGACGCAATTAAGAAAAAAAAAAAAAAAAACGAGCGCAAAAAAAACAATCCATGTTCACCCATGGAGGGCGCGCAGACTGAGCTCCGCAGGGGGGGGGGAAGGCTTATAAAGCCTTGCCCCGCCCTGCAATTAGGCTAAGAACACTGATTGATTGGTGGGTTTAAGCCAATCAGAGTGCTCTGTGTCATTTTACAAGCGTGGGAAAGTTCTTTGGAATTTTCCCACGCTTGTAAAATGACACAGAGCACTGTGATTGGACGGGTTTCAAGCCATCCAATCACAGTGCTCTTTGTCATTTTACAAGCGTGGGAAAGTTCATTGGAATTTTCCCACGCTTGTAAAATGACACAGAGCACTGTGATTGGATGGATTTCAAGCCATCCAATCACAGTGCTCTGTGTCATTTTACAAGCGTGGGAAAATTCCAAAGAACTTTCCCACGCTTGTAAAATGACAAAGAGCACTCTGATTGGCTTAAACCCACCAATCAATCAGAGTGTTCTTAGCCTAATTGCAGGGCGGGGCAAGGCTTTATAAGCCTTCCCCCGCCCTGCGGAGCTCAGTCTGCGCGGAGCCCTCCATGGGTGAACATGGATTTTTTTTTTTTTTTTATTGCGTCGGTTATTATGGCTTTTTATTTGCCCTTTTTTGGGGCTGAAGAAAGAAGATTTTAGAAGAAAGAAAACATCGAATGGTAAGTTGTTTTTATCTCATTTTTTTTTTTTTTTTTACAGGTTTTTAGTTAATGGTCCCCCCCTCATTATTTTTAGGGTGAGGGGTTAACTAGGGTGTGTCCCCCCTTTGTATTTAGGGCCCCCACCCACCGCTCAGGGGTGGGGGCCGGGGGGGACAATAGGTCCTCCCCTTATTTTTAATTTTAGGGTCCCCACCCGCCGCTCAGGGGTGGAGAACGTAGGTTCCCCCCCCCTTATTGATAATTTTAGGGCCCCCACCCGCCGCTCAGGGGTGGGGGCCGGTAGGTCCCCCCCTTATTGATAATTTTAGGGCCCCCACCCGCCGCTCAGGGGTGGGGGCCGGTAGGTCCCCCCCTTATTGATAATTTTAGGGCCCCCACCCGCCGCTCAGGGGTGGGGACAGTAGGTCCCCCCCCTTATTGATAATTTTAGAAAGCGAGCTGAGCTGTCAGTCAGACAGCTCAGCTCGCGAACGCGCATTCCGTGCACATGCGCGGTATAGCGCTGACTATCTTCATAGGGCGGCATTCAATGTCGCTCTATGAAGAACGCGATTGGTGCAGCGCCAAGCCGCGCACCACATCGCGATGACGCTTCTCTGTGAGAAGCGTCCTATTGGGCCCTGCGATTTCGTCATTTTGACGAAAAAGGGGGCGCGGCCTAGCGGGGAGCTAGGCGCTGGAACGGAGGCAAGTTTTTAATATAAAAACACCTCAAAATTATTTTTAATAAATAAAAGTACATATAAAAGCAAGAAGGAAGGCTGGGGGACCTGTCTTTCTTGCTTTTATATGGTGACTATAGAGTCCCTTTAATGTATCAATCAAAATCGGCAACAGCTATTTGAAGCAAGTTAAAATGGATATTTATGCCTTGTTTCAACCGCTTTTATGTGCCCACAAAAACAGAAATGTCTGATGTTTAACTATAATTAAACATGCAAATAGAAGTGATTAATGTAACAGGACATTACTGAAGATTGGTCCATATAATGAATTGTGTGTCATTAAAAAGTAACCAGACAAAGCTTAAAAAGGAATCTGTCACAAGATGACATTTTACAAAAATATTTTCCATGTGATAGCCAAAATGTGAGCAAGTGGGTAAATAACATTTATTTTCATTTCAAGGTTTTATCTCCTAGAGCTACATTATTAAATAAATTTAATTTTTAGAAAAAACAAACAAACCCCCTTTTTCCCCTCCAGGAATCCCAGAAAACTATCTGCACTCTAATGCCCAAATCATGTACATATGGGTCATATGCGATCTAGTAAGGCGTACCTGTTGGTTTCAACATTGATGACTTTGATTCCAAGCATTGTGCCATATAATACAAAGTGTCCGGTCTCGTCAAAAATAATATTCATAAGCTTTATTGCATCCACTTTTTCCAATTCCCGTTCCACAGCCATGCGTCGCCCAAACTCCATGTCTGGGAGCTGCTGTCTCATCTGCTGCAGCTCAGTAAACATCTATAACAGAATTTTTTTTATTGATTTTATTACGTGATCAATGTTTACATATATTAGAACTCCACCACAAGATTGTGACTTTACTCATAAAATTGGATACAAAATATACTAATTAATACGCAGATAGTTTGCATTTCTCGAATAAGTGCTGAAGGTCAAAAAATAGTCCAGGATTGGAGGTAAACACAGTGTTCTAAAGGGACAGCTAAAACTTGAAGTGACAGTTTTGCTAATCCCTATAAAGAAAGATTTTCTATACCACTACTAGATGTGGCTGCTGCATACATGAAGTACATATGGCTGACGATCAATACAATTGTCATCAACAGAATTGCCATTGGAGTGATTTGAAAGTTTAAACCTTAGGGCTCTTTCTGCAGGACTGTTTAGCTCCACGATAAATTTGGAATCAAAACACTCAATGGAACAATCAAGCAGGGCTGATAAAGGGGTTATTGCTTTATTCAACACATACTTGAGGGATCGAGATTAACCACTGAGACATTACTACCTAAAAATTAGTGTGGAAAGGAACAAAGGGTGGAATTACTTTGGAGCAACGATGATAATAAAACATACCAAGAACAAAACTGCATCTGGTAAGAATCAGGAGGCAATCTTCTCAAGCTAGACGGCAGAATACAAAAGAAAATTCCCACTGTAGCAACTTTCAAAGGCCCTCCACACCTCCAAGATAAAAGGGCAGCTGCATGCTGTTGACCTTGTGTCCCTACTAGATTGTTCAGGATGAAAAACTACAGACTTCATTTAGTACAAAACAAAAACTTGAAAGATTAAGATCAGTCACAGATGACTTCTGCAAATTGTTACCAAATAGTTTAAATCGAAGACCCTTGTGCAAACCACGTTTATGCGGCATGTTTTTATTGAGGTCAAAACACAATTTGGAAACAGCAGGCAAACTAAATACAGGAACGCATATTGTTCCTGGAATAGGTAGCTAGTAACATGCAGAGTCAATTTGAAAGTAATTTTACAATGACAGACAAGAAGTCAAAGGATTCCAGTTGGATTGGAAAAGTTGTTATTAGACAATCCATTTTAGTCTACCAGTTTATTGTTGGTGTATAGAATACTTAAATAAAAGGATGACTAGACAATCACTGAACACAATGGCCATGTATGGCTGAATATTTAAAAGAGACAAGGACATCCCTGGCACTATAACCACTATTATAACAGCTGCATTAAACATTAACTGTCACTTCTAGAGAATTTACACAACTGAATACACCATTAAAATCCCTTATAACTTGTGTTAAACTCTACCCACCCCAATGGAATGCTCCATTTTCTTTACTATTTTTTTTTTTAAAATATGTTAAAGGGACACTATATAGTCACCAGAACAACTATAGCTTATAGTTGTTCTGGTGAGTATAGTCCGTCCCTGCAGGCTTTTTTCATGTAAACACTGCATTTTTGGAGAAAAGGCAGTGTTTAAATTGCTGCCCAGGAACACCTTCAGTTGGCAGTCACTCACATGACCACTAGAGGTGCTTCCTGGGTCAGTGCTGCACAATGTGCTCTGCATGGAGAAGCTAAATGTTCCCAATAGATATGCATTGATTCAATGCATCTCCATGAGGAGATGCGGACTAGTGCAGCACAGCATTTTACCATGCATGCACAAGAGCCTCCCAATGATTTCCAATGGGAAAGCACTGGATTGGCTGAGATTGTAGATTTTGATAAACTCAGCCAAGGAGGCGGGGCAGAGCATAGGGACACCTCCAGTTGCCACTGCTCAGACTTGCAGCACTGACATTCAGACACTGAACTTTCCCCATAGAGATACATTGATTCCACACCTTGGCAGAAATCCCCAGAGTTGACTATCTCAGCCAATCCAGTGGTTTCCTATGGGAAAGCATTGTGATTGGCACAGATCATCAATTCTGACGGTCTCATTCACAAAGGCGTATAGGGGGCGAGCCACAAACATGTTCAATTATATACACTTTAGACACATTTTAAATGCCAGAAGAACAGTTACCTATCCCCATCCAAGCAATAATATATCTTCTCCTTTCCACTTACGCCATCAACTATCATCATAACAGGTAAAGTGAAGTTACATTTTCATTTCCTGTACATTGTGTTTATTATTATTTTTCTAGATGGTTTTATGCATGTAAGGCATTATTAAACTGTAAAATGTGTTAAAATGTTGTAATTTTGGGGTTCTGGAACAGATTAATCGAATTTACATTAATTCTTATGGGAAATGTTGATTCAGTTCTCGAAACAAAATAGTAACTAACAGCCTTCTGGAGTTCAGAGGTTCTACTGTATATCTTTAATGCAAGACCATCCAGATAACATCAGTGATGAAAAATAAAACATAGTATAATGATGATATGGCTTATTAAAACCCTGTGGCTGTTGATGTAAGAAACACCTACTGAAAGGAAGATCATAGAAGACATAGAACAGCATAATATTTGAAGGTCTATGAGAAAACCAAAAACTATAAACAGTCAACACCATCACCTAAAAAAAAATCCCAAATCAAGCTTACAGATGTATATTGAGGATGCACATAACAATGTACGTTACATGTAAACTAATGTAGATCAACCAATTTGGAATCACAGTTCACAGGAGACTCCACTCCTTAAAGGACCACTATAGGCACCCAGACCACTTCAGCTTAATGAAGTGGTCTGGGTGCCAGGTCCATGTAGGATTAACCCTGCCTGCTGTAAACATAGCAGTTTCAGAGAAATTGACAGTCGCTAGAGGCGCTTCCGTGCTTCTCACAGTGAGAAGACGCCAGCGTCCACAGGAAAGCATTGAGAATGCTTTACTATGGACTGACTGAATACGCGCGCGGCTCTTGCCGCGCATTCAGCCGAAGACGACCGAAGGAGGAGGAGAGTCCCCAGCACTGAGAGAGCCCGGAGCTGGAGAAAGGTGAGAGTGTTTAACCCCCTTCCTCCCCCTTCAGCCCGACGGGAGTGGGACCCTGAGGGTGGGGGCACCCTCAGGGTACTATAGTGCCAGGAAAACTAGTTTGATTTCCTTGCACTATAGTGGTCCTTTAACCAATATCCTCTCAAATGGAAACCAGCAGGCTTATAGAGAAAGGCACACCCTCTAGGATCTGCTGGCATTGATGGTGCTAGAGTGGAAATTTTCACATCTCCAGCTAGGTCAATGGGCACCAGGCCTCTATATTATATGTTGAGGATGGCCTTCTACTATAAAGATCCTAGATTTAAACCCCCCCCCCTCAGGTGACACTATGTCTGATGTCTTTCCCACCTGTGCAAAGAGATTGAGGGAGGAGATATGCAATTGCAATATGGAACAGCGTCTCTGCCAAAGCTATGAGTCCAGCATGCTGTTGTAAAGTTGTCTTAGTAGGCCTCTGGGGTATGGCCCGATTGGCATTAAAAGGGACACTCCAGGCACCTAGACCACTTCTGCTCATTGGAGTGGTCTGGGTGCCAACTCCCACTACCCTACCCTTTTTTTAAACTGCAATAATTACCTTGCAGGGTTAAGTCCTCCCCTAGTGGCTGTCTATTAGACAGCCACTAGAGGGAACTTCCTGGTCCCTAGCACAGGTTCTGTGCTAGAGCGTCGCTGGACGTCCTCACGCTGTGTGAGGACCTCCAGCGTCGCTCTATTCCACATAGGGAAGCATTGAAATTCATTTTCAATGCTTTCCTATGGGGTGCGCTAATGCACATGCGCGGCATTGCCGCACATGCGCATTAGGTCTCCTCGGCCGGCGGGCGAGATCAGTCTCGCCCACCGGCCGACGTAAGCAGAAGGAGGAGCGGCGAGGGAGGAGGAAGCAGCGGCGTGGGACCTGTCGCTGCCTCTGGTAAGTCACTGAAGGGGTTTTCACCCCTTCAGCAACTGGGGATTGGAGGGAGAGGGACCCTATGGGGTGCGCTAATGCACATGCGCGGCATTGCCGCACATGCGCATTAGGTCTCCTCGGCCGGCGGGCGAGATCAGTCTCGCCCACCGGCCGACGTAAGCAGAAGGAGGAGCGGCGAGGGAGGAGGAAGCAGCGGCGTGGGACCTGTCGCTGCCTCTGGTAAGTCACTGAAGGGGTTTTCACCCCTTCAGCAACTGGGGATTGGAGGGAGAGGGACCCTCCAGTGCCAGGAAAACGGATCGTTTTCCTGGCACTGGAGTTTCCCTTTAACTGCAGCCCTAAAGTAGACCCTCTGCAGGAAATACAGTCAAAAGACTGATATCAGCAACGGGGCTCCCCTAGAACTCATTTAATAAACGGCAGCTTTTTTGGTGCATTGTGCACTAATGCAGAAAAAAAAGTCCTGCGCTCAACTCCCATTACTGCTGGGCGGCTGCAATGACTACAGTACACATCAGCACCCAATTTATAGTAAAAACCAAAGAAAAACTAGTTACCTGCGCTGTGATGGTAGTTGAGCGCAGGACTTTTCTTTCTGCATTTGTATCCATTTTTTGTATTACTCAGCCTTGTTACAATGCAGCCGCCCATCCCATGTGTTCCCTATTAAGGGTTAATAATGTATAGGGGTGTATATAAAAAATACCCCTTTCTGTCTCAGAGATTTTTGCCAGAGGCTCAAGGAAGCAAGGTGAATGGTTAGAGTTAGGACCCACCTAGGGGGGTCTGCCTTGATGTTGGCAGGTGGGCTCATCCTCTCATGGCCATTGGAGGTAACTAAAAGACCTCCATTTGTTTTAAAAATACATAGGGATAAAGGAGAGAGTGCATTGTGCACTAATGTGGTGATGGGAATTCTGCTTGGCACAGTGCATTAATTTAATCTGTCTAGACCAGGATAACCACCACCAGCGCAAGGGGTAAGAAAGAGCGACTATTTAATCTGGACTCAGATTAGAAACAGAGACATCATAAGCAAACCAGCAGCGTCTCCCATCAATTACCTCCAGCTAGGTCGCAAAAAGGATGAGAGACAGCAGACTATTTTGCACCTTGGTTCAATCACCAGAAGTGCTCAAGTGTTTCACAAGTGAACTGCTGTCTATGAAATTGTGGAACACTGGCCAAAAATACTATATGAACTAATTTGTACATAAAAGATTGAAGGAGTGGGGGCGGAGCCTGACGGGCAAGGGGAACAGACGTGTGCGTCCCAAACTCCTCTTGGAAAACGAGAAAAAGCGACTTTATCTCCGGCAACTCTGCCAACAATACCACCGATGGGCAGCATAACGCCCAGGGGGAACACAGCGACACGCTCCAAGTCTCTAACGAGCAGATTAGCCGCGGGAGCCCGGAGAGACACCGTTGCGGCCTACTACACCGGTCCGAGAGAGAGGCGGCCGATCTCTCTGTGCACTGGTAATTCGAACATGCAATCCCCCTCCCTGCCTCCCCCCCCCCCCCCCACTGGACCGGCGGGGGTTATCCCGGTCTTTACCCAACAACTCGACTACCCAAATCAAGTGACAAGACACAAGCATCCTGACCTAACCCAGGGCCCACCCGAGCAACTCAAAATGGCGACGGAAGCAAGGCCTGAAGACACGACACAGGAGTGGAGTACCCCAGCCCTGCGCTCTGTGGACCGCATGCTACAGCGGCTGCATGAGCACTTTAACCAGCTATGGGCCAACCTGGAGAACGTCCTGGGGTCTGGCCAGCTACAGCCCCGAGACCGAAAGCAAGGCGGCGGAAAAAGGAGAGGGCAGAGGACCCACTCGGGCCTTAAACGCATTGGCAAGCCTGCACTTCATGATACTAGCCCACCCGGGCCGGGAGCCACTAAGGGCGTGACCCGGAGACATCGCCCACACGGACGGAGAGACGGCCACCACAGACGGCGGCAGATCATCAGATCCCCCCGTCACTCCTACTGCGGGAAAGACACGGCCCACAGAAGAGTTCAGGTCAGTGGTTTAAGGATGTCGGCCTTCACCCCAGCCTGGGGCTGGAGGGAGGACTTACCTCGTCCCCGCCGAATAGCCGCCTCTGCAACCCATGCTGCCACAAATGCAGCAAGCCGTGCACGGGACCCGGAGCGGGAACGCAAACCGCAAGAGAGTTGCTACCGGACCACCGACGGAACCCGAGCACACAACTCACATACACAGCGGGACAAACAAGCAGCCAGACGAAATCCACAGCTTGATCTGCTACAGAGACGCACCCAGAAGAAATCAGGATCCTCCAGGGACGGAATGGCTCTGCCGAGCCGAGGCATCGGCTGACAGTGCCATGTGCCCTCGAGTGAGGTGCCCATGTCCCCCTCAGGACTTACAGCCGTACCCAGCTTGCCGGCACCAAAAGAGGCAATATTAATATACACATGTCGAAGTTAATTTTATGTTAGATCGAATTTTAGCAGATTGCATTTACTCATCAGTGACCTAACCAGAGCTAATTTAATGATTAATCTATATTATGTTTTAACTAGCTCACATATCTCAGAACCTCGTACAGTGTCATTAATAGACCAGATATGTTCTAACTAAACTTGCTAACCTGTTACATACCGACAACCTAACCCTAATATGATGATAATGTTGTTGTCCTAGCTTGAATAATAACTGTTAACCCACTCAACGTATTATTAACCCTGTAAGTACCTAGGAATGTTATGTGAATGCCTAAAAAGAAACAAACTTGTTGTTGAACCCAAAACTATATTGATAATAGATTGTTAACTTTACCATTACTTATTTTACTTAAAAATGTAGTTATTGCTCGGAGTACGTATACCACACTCGAGCATGTTAAAGCGCGACTAAACCTAGGGCCTGAGGCTACAGCGACGACATAAAATACACTCACTAACCTCACGCTATTGTTGATAAACGACTGAAGAATCCCTTATGACCAACCAGCATGTACCCAGCTTGACTTAGTTACTCTCACTATATGTAAACGTGTGCATACCTTCTAACTGCTACATAGCAGCTAACTCGCTACCACCCTATTTAAACTATGTTTTAATATATGATTTAAGCGTCTATAGGACCTTAGCTTCTGTCTACAAGGCGAAATAAGTTCTCTGTTTTGCGTTTTCTAAATATAGCCAGTATAAATGTCAATTTATGCAAGCTAAGCAGCTGTACACTTAAATATAAAAATGTGCTGAAGAAGCGAAATGAAGCCAGCGATAACTCATGTTGTTCAATACCTTATGTGATATGTTTCATTGTGTTTTATGCCTGTTCTTGCACTCGTTATTGTGACGGTGCGGGACGACTTGTTCACTTACGCACAATAAAAATAAAGAATTAAAAAAAAAAAAAAATAAAGATTGAAGGAGTGTGTCTACAGAGTCAGGTTTTACTCCCTTGTAAGTATTTTCCCCTCTTATAAGATTCATAGAAAGAAGCCTACATTTACAGGAGATGGATGGTAACTTGTATAAGTGACTATGTGGCAAATGTAGATGTAAAAAAATAAAAATTACATGGGCACAAGAAAAGAATTGGCAATAAATTTGGACAAATTACTTACGCTTAAAGATTCATCAAACACCCGCATAAGTTTGCCAGTCAAAAACCTGAATATCCGAACTTTTCGATCAGATCCAACAGTGGCCATCTTTTTGCCATCTGGCGAAAAACTTATCCTTGCAAGATATGCCTTGCATTTAGCAAACTCATAAAGATCAGTGTCAGTCTTGAACTCCCAATTGACATTGTTGGGAAACTTGTATCCTCTTGGAGGACCAGTCCAGTATTCAATCATCCCACATTTATCCGAGGAGACAACTACTTTGTACGTTGGGTTAAGCCGGACTGCAGTTAGAGGAGAGGAGTGAAGCTTTTCAAACACATGTAACGGCTTGTGGTCTCCTCGGCCATCATACACAAAAATCTTTCCTGTGCTCTTCTCAGAGCAAGCCACAGCAGAAATTGCATCTCCAGGACAATAAATCCATTCTGACTGACCAGGATGATAGCTAAAAATAAATAAAATCGTCATTAAAATATAGTGCAATGTTATCAGATGGTTAACAGAATATTACTCTGGCTGGGTGTCATTAAAAGTGTAAACTGCACTAGCTGACTGCCGAAGAGTGACCACCACTATCCTATGGTGATAACATACTTTGATAAACTTTTTTTTTTCTCCTTCTTCCAACTCTGCTGTGTCCTTGTAGTTATTTACATTTCAGGGCTCTACTTTGCACCTAAAATAACTTTTACTTATACTTTATTCCAGCACCAATAGCAATTCCCTCACAGTCCTCTCTGCTTCCTGTGACTTCAATAAGAGTGGCGACTTTAGTCCAATCCAATGCTTCTCACAGTGATGCATTGTGGACCTAAGTTACATGTGATGGCCAATCAAATGCAAAAAATAATTATTGCATTTAATGCAAAAAATAATTATTGCATTTAATGCACCTCTAAGAGAAGCACTGCCTGCAACTTCATCAAGCATGCTCACATCACTAACTCTGGTATGAGCTGGTCTGAGAACCAAGAGATATACTGTATGGGGGCTTGGAGGCATGGCTAGAAGCTGCACTTTTAAGCCCAAATACCACACAATAGTGGATAAGAACAAATGGGACAGAATTATGGCACAATAACAACTTCAATAAGATGAAGTTCTAATAGTGTCTCCAGTGTTCACTACATCTACTGGGTCTAGGACGGCAGAGTTTACTTTAATAAACAAGCAAGCTGATAAGTATGCATTTTTTAATAGTAAATTATAAAGATTGTTCTAAAATAACGTAATATAAGACATCTAATGTTCACTTACAGGTGTGAAGAGAAAAAAAAAAAAAAATTCCAAATAGTTTTTTGCATTACTTCATAAGATTTCCCCATTCCATATTTTTTTCCTTTTCAAGTACAGCCAAATGTCAAACATTCTAATATAATTATTTCCATGTGGAATACGTCAAACTCACAGGTTCAATAGCCCGCAATGTCAACTTAACCTTTTACCCTTCCAAGGTCAATAAAATCAGTACCATAAATTCGGGTAATAGAATGTAGTCTTCTCTGTACTGAGAAATTAACAATAAAGGTAGCTGTGTCCTTCACATAATAGAATTATCAGAGTATTTGAGAAAGAAATTTGAAATTTATAATATATATATATATATATATATATATATATAAAATTACCAATAACATTCCAATAATGGAGTCACTTACTAACAAGGAAACAGTTGCTTACACTCCACTCTGCAGGTGAACCTCAATTTGGAAAGCATCAGATAACAGAAAATGCAGAATAGAAAACGTACCCAAGACTCAGCATGTTAATCATGTCAAAGTTCACAACATCGAAGACTTTCATAGCTCGGTCATCTCCAACCGAACACAAAAGGGCTCCCTCAGTGCTAGCTGCAATGCTTTCAATCACTCCTGCAACAATAATACAAAAATTACACCAAAAAAAATAAATAAAAATTGATCAATAAGAAAAGCATGAACACAAAGCTGCACTGTGGACGTGCTTTAATAAAATGTATTTTGGGAGAAGCCTCACTTCCTCTGAAACCTAAACCAATATTACCTGTATGACAGAAGAAAAAAAAATACCCAGCAGGGAGACATACTGGCTTGCTGTAGATGATTTTAGGAGCCAAGATGAATTAACACTTTTCAATTATTTGCCCACTTAAAATTTACAACATGACTCAAAGAATCCATAACATAAATAGACAGATTTACTAAACTGAGAATTTAAAAAGTGAATTTTAAGTTTAAATGTATGGCCAGAGTAGCCAAACGGGAAGCAAAGCTGACAGATTGTTTTCCAGTTGGGCTATTTTACCTTAAAGGAACACTATAGTCACCTAAATTACTTTAGTTAAATAAAGCAGTTTAGTGTATAGATCATTCCCCTGCAATTTCACTGCTCAATTCACTGTTATTTAGGAGTTAAAGGGAAACTCCAGTGCCAGGAAAACGATCCATTTTCCTGGCACTGGAGGGTCCCTCTCCCTCCCACCCACCAATCCCCAGTTACTGAAGGGGTGAAAACCCCTTCAGTGACTTACCTGCGGCAGCGGCGATGTCCCTCGCCGCTGTCTCCTCCTCCGCGACGCTCCTCCCTGTGCTTCCGTCGGCGAGACTGATCCCGCCCACCAGCCGAGGAGACCTAATGCGCATGCGCGGCAATGCCGCGCATGCGCATTAGCGCTCCCCATAGGAAAGCATTTCAATGCTTTCCTATGGGGATTTGAGCGACGCTGGAGGTCCTCACACAGCGTGAGGACGTCCAGCAACGCTCTAGTACTATGAAGCAGTAAGTTCCCTCTAGTGGCTGTCTAGTAGACAGCCACTAGAGGTGGAGTTAACCCTGCAAGGTAATTATTGCAGTTTATAAAAAACTGCAATAATTACACTTGCAGGGTTAGGAGTAGTGGGAGTTGGTGGGTGCCTGGAGTGTCCCTTTAAAATCACTTTGTTTCTGTTTATGCAGCCCTAGCCCCACCTCCCCTGGCTATGATTGACAGAGCCTGCATTAAAAAAACAAACAAAAACTGGTTTCACTTTCAAACAGATGTAATTTACCTTAAATAATTGTATCTCAATCTCTAAATTGAACTTTAATCACATACAGGAGGCTTTTGCAGGGTCTAGCAAGCTATTAACATAGCAGGGGATAAGACAATCTTAATTAAACAGAACTTGCAATAAAGAAAGCCTAAATAGGGCTCTCTTTACAGGAAGTGTTTATGGAAGTCACATGCAGGGAGGTGTAAATAGGGTTCATAAACAAAGGGATTTACCTCCTAAATGGCAGAGGATTGAGCAGTGAGGCTGCAGGGGCATATTCTATACACCAAAACTGCTTCATTAAGCTAAAGTTGTTCAGGTGACTATAGTGTCCCTTTAAACTTTAGTAAATGACCCTGTCCGTGTTCTACATGAATGCTGCCTGCAATACCTAATGCATAGATAAAGCTCTCATTGCATTCTTAATGGCCATCACGTGCAAAAATAAATGCCAGACATAGATCACCAAAACTGAGAAATCAGTGATTTCACAACTCTCTCAGAATTCCCAGCTTGACATAGAAATAAATACAGACATTGTGTTTCAAGACTTCACCCTTTATTTCTGCAGATACCTTTATCAGTTGATGTGGTTTTAACCCCTTAAGGACCAAATTTCTAGAATAAAAGGGAATCATGACATGTCACACATGTCATGTGTCCTTAAGGGGTTAAACACATTTTGTTTTAATCAAAAGGTGGAATACGATCCAAAAGGAACAATGACCAGAAACCAGACTTGGCTTGTTTTGGATTGTGGTCTGATGCATATATAGCATGTTTAGTCAATAAATTTACCATTCAATGTACATTTAAAGCTAAAATAGACAAACGGGAACAAATCCCTAAACCAATTATGCTTCTAGTTTGGCTACTTTGAGTTTAAACTTTAAATTCACTTTGAATTCCCAACAGTTCTCAATGTAGTGAATAACCCTATGGAAGTAAGGAATACAATAAATATATGGATGTTTTATATAAAATCACTACTAAAAAGGGAAACAAAGAAGCAGAGAGCAGCCAAGTAATCTTACCTAGATGGCTGCGGAAATGCTTTACAAACTCAATTCCTTCTTCCACTTTCTTCCAGAATTTAACATGCCCATCATGGCTGGCAGTTATTATAAAGTCTGTCCTGAAAATAACAACATAAGACATGAAGAAGTTGTGATGCCTTCCCAATTCCCCATAGTGCTGCATATTTATAATATAGTGTAAAGTGCAGCAGATAAACCCCTGCAAGGCAATTGCTGAGGAGAATGGAACTATAACTCACAAGATGACTCCTCTGAAATGATATAAATTAATAGACATCACCCATGTGAATTACAGAGTCTCTACATATCTATACAAACATGTATTACGATGATTCACTGCATTAAAGTTTAGATGATGATGATGATAAGGCACAATATATCTCCAAACAAACATACTTAATCAACAGAGTATAAATGGACTTGCAGAGCATAGAGGTGAGTGCCAGAAGCCAAATACCTCCAAAACAACCAATGAGAATACTCACCATTGCACAGTACAAAATCAACCAGATTAAGCCCAAAAGAAAGTAACACCATTCCCCCCCCCCCCCCCACAATAAATGAGAATACTGCAGACTTCATCATCTCTAATAAATACTTCAGCTAACATTGGTGTAAATAAAAAAATACATGAATACGGACTTACTTTGTACACACGATGTGAGTAATGACATCTCTGTGCATGTAGCTACGCTCATACATTGATGCACTTGGGAGATTGTCCAAGTACACTCGTTCAAATTCGAGAACTAGGGGGAGAAAGAAAACAAAATTAAACTGTAAAAAATTAAAATGCACCCAGATGCAATGTATCTTCAAAATAAAATGGAAAAGGACTGCACTATGCTTCCTTGAGCGCCTGCAGAATAGAAACCTTAACCCACACCTTTCCTTGATCCAACCCACTTCCCCCTCTGCCCCCCCTTTCTTTCTTCCTCCTCTACACCTTCCCCCACCACACCGGGCAGAGACCAGTCCCTTTTCAAACATTGCTTTGTTTACCATTTCTCTCACCCTGTTACTCTTACCTACTTATCATTATTCTCTTACCTCCAAGCTAACACTTGTGCTCATGCAGAAACCCACATCAGGGAGGGACACCAACTACCCCATTCCTGGAGGGCTCACAATCAATTGGTCCCTCCCCCAATAGGTACTGTTCGACTGGATCAGTTCTCATGAGACAGCTTAAGATCCTTGGGAACACTTTGCCTGACCACTCGGTCTAGCCTTCCTATACCCCCTCTATCCTCCACAACACCACAAGCATGGATAACCCTAATTCACATCAAAACCAATGTATTGTATCAGCAATGTATCCATGTTTGATTTGAACTGCTGGATTGCCGACCTGACGTGATGCGTGGCTTATAATTCTTGTATTAAAAACAAACCTTTAAAAATAAAGAATAAAAAAAAAAGAAAAGGAAAACAATGTACTTTTGGCTGCCCAAATTAGCATTTTTATGCTATAAAATGCTGAAGTACAAAATTGACCAACTGAAAAATAAAACACAGGTAGGCAATTGACCAACTAAACGAAGTATGCCGTGTGTTTTGCTCCTTCCTGATTGTTAGAAAAGTGATTTGTTTTGTTTAAATAGTGTAATTTTTTCATTTTGTATATATTATGTGGCACATGAACAAACTAATTTTAAATTTAAAGCATATCTGGTGCTATATTTATTGCAAAACCATACATCTGCACTTGGATAGTGTGCAATATATAAAGTAGCACCAACCAAAAGTAAATTAACAGGTATATTCAATGAAATCGGACTTCTTCCAAGTCTGCCAGTATGCTTTTAAAATCAGTTCTGACATTCTGGTCTAAACATAAAAATTCAATCACTTTTAAATTGTAGGTCAACAATTATGGACTTAGAAGACTATATAGTCACGAAAACAACTTTGTTTATTTGTGAATAGATCGGGTCTCTGAGTTTTCACTGACATTTAGGCTGGCTGTGACTGATGCAGATGTAATTAATAGTTTTTATCTCCTGCTCTATAAATTGAGCTTCAAAGGGATACTGTACTCCCTCTGCCTCCCTCGCGCCCCCTACCAGCCCGGCAAATAAAGGGTTAATAACCCTTTATTTACTTACATTATCCCAGCGCTGATGTCCCTTGGCGCTGGGTCGAAGTTCCGCCCGGGGTCTAATGTGCATGCGTGGCAAATGCGGCGAGCACATTAGACCTCCCCATAGGAAAGCATTTAATCAATGCTTTCCTATGGGGAAAATCTGACGATGGAGGTCCTCATGCAGAGCGTGAGGATGTCCAGCGTCAGATAACTGACCAAAGGTTTGTTACGATTCCAAAAGCGACCCCAGTGGTTGTCTGGTAGACAGCCACTGTGGGCAGACTTAGTGCTGCAATGTATGTAATGTAGGTGCAAAAGGGACACAGCATTAGACCACTTCAATGAGCTGAAGTGGTCTGGGTGCCTACAATGCCTCTTTAATGACATACAGGAGGTTGCTGCAGGATCTGATATTCAAAACAAAAGAGAATTTGCAATAAAGGAATTTAAAAGTTAGATGACTCTTAGATGAAGTGTTTAGGAAGGCTGTGTAAGTCACATGCAGGGAGGTGTGCAGCATAAACAAAAGGAATCTAACGCCTAAATGGCAGATAATTAAGCAGTGGGCCTGCAGTGGCATGATCTATACACCAAAACTGCAACTTAAGCTAAAGTTGTTTTGGTGACACTAGTATCCCTTTAATCTATTCCAGATAGCTCACAGAGTTAAAAAAAAAAAAAAAAAAAATGCACAACTCATGTGATGCTTTGGCCGTCTCACTTCAAGGTACTGAATACGTTCAGGTTGGTGGCCAGGGGTGGCTGCCCAGCCTGTGAGGACTGCTTATCCCATGACACTCCAGCCAGTCTAGTGGTTTTGCATCAAGAGAAACAAATGCAGCCCACAGGGACAGTGAGCGCCATATAATTCCCAGCTCTGTATGATGATTATTGCACGTGGATCCCTGAGCCGGCAGCACTACTTGCAGCACGAGGTACTGGGGCCGCAGAGCTAGCAATCACCTTTCCTCTTCTTGCTCTGGGAGGCCTCAGCGGGCATCGGCCCCACCCAGCCCTCTGCCTCGTCATCCTCAGCTTCGTCACGTTTCGGCACCCGGTCCTCGCCCCCGCTGCTGGAGCCGCCGCTAGAGCTGCTACTACTGCTGCTGCTGCTACTACTTCTCGCCCTTCTCTTCCTCTCCGCCATGACTTGGTTACGTCACAAGCCTGCGACCAGCTCTCGGCGCTGGAAGCGTGACGTCAGCGAGCGTGAGGGCCAATCAGCGACATGCGCGCCCTCTTTGCTTTGCCAGCTGTGACGGTCTGAGTGTTTCAGTGCTGGAAGTATAGAACCCCGGGGGAGCCTCTCCGGTCACCATGGTAACGTACTTAGATATAACCGCACAGATATGTGTTAAATGACGACAATAAGGCAATTTAGACCAAACATGGTCAAGGTGGAAGAAAACTGCTCTGTAGAAGTTTGATTATTTTATTGGTTTTTTTTGGCTTTGTTTTGATTATTTTGGCCCAAACTTTGCATTTTTTTTGTCTTATTATTTCTCCACAATTCCCTGTTTAGTAAATAATGTTATTATTATTATTATTCTTTATCTTTAACTGTACCTGTGTAACTACACCCTGGCTAATTATGCAGCACTGGGGATCCACCCTCCATGTCTGATTACTTTAGAAAATTATAAACTCTTACTATAAACTCTTTCTTTTCTTGTTGTATTTTATCATTTACTTGTAGGCTTCATAATTTAGCCTAGTGTATTCCTGAGCAGTTTGTAAAAGCGTGTTTTAGTAAACATTACCATTCCTATGTGTATTACTCTCTGGAAGGAACATGGAGCAGTCTCTTTTACATTCGATTGTTCGAATGTCTGGCTCAGTTCAATGAATGGTCCACAACAGAGTTCTAGTAGTGAAATGTCATAGTAAATGTGATGCATGTCTGTTCAACCAGGGATCAAAAGTTGTAGGGTCAGGCTCCAGACTACTGGATGCAAGCCCCCTCCACTCTAGAGGAACATTCCACACACATAGACGGCCTAGGCCGAACTACCACACAGTGGCAAAGGACCCCCCTAACACAAACCCGACACCCCTGACCCACCCTCCACGATCCTTCACCTGCCAATGAGCAACCAACAGGTCGGAAACAAACAAAGGGCTAACATGACAAGATCCCCTCAGACTTACAGCTAGTAATAGTCCACGGAGGGGGTTTGTCTCAGCACAGGACTGCCAGTAACAAATGTCTGAACAGCCCCCCTACTCTGTTGGCTTACCTGGGATTAGTGTATGGATAGGCAGGGATGGCTCTGTATTGGCTTACTAGGATGTCTTGCAAATTCCTTGGTTTCACTTAATAGTAATATTAGACTACCAGAGAATGGCTCTAAATATCCCTTCGGAGGAAAGGAACACATAGCCCCAACATCACACCACTACTCAGAACAGAAATGGCTAACACAACACACATAACGCTTTATTATTACCTCGACGTTCGGGCATAATGGGGATGGGGCTAGGGCAGATGGCATAAGCCACCTTGCCTCTTCAGCACATACAGAAACTGGAGAAATATTGCTGAGCCTATATAAGCCGCTCCATCATAGCACACATCATTATAGATAAGTGTACAGACTGCTCCTGTGGGACAACCACATAAAACTTAGTTATGCCTTATGTTTAACCTATTTAGACGTACCACGTATGCTGTTCTATCATTTTACGTTACCATTGTCTAGCGAATGAATCTGGACCACACTTTAAATTACTGTTCCAGAGTGCGACCATAATGATATCAATGCCTAATACGCCTAATACACACAGCCGCCAAAAATAATATAACACATTGACGCTATCGTGATGTATAAGTGTACTTAGTTTAAGCTTTATGATACCGGCTTATGTAATTTTCTGTCATATTATTATGCCTCACTATGCAGTCCCTCAACTCTATGTCAACCTAATTGTACGTATTATATCTTGTTCCTTTTTAAAAAAAAATGTGCAGCCTACCATGACACGCAGTTTTTGTGCCCCGTACAATGCTCACGTTACTGTCATGTATTATTGCATACCTGTGTTTGTACCAATGCACAACAAAAATAAAGAGTAATAAAAAAAAAAAAAGTTGTAGGGTCACTCAAAGCAGCCTGAGCACTGCATTGATGTGAAGTGGTCATGGTGCCTGGAGTCTGTGTGTGTAGCATTTCAGTATGAGATCCTGCACCTACGGAATTCAACTCCTTTACTAAATAAGGTCTAACCACCTCCAGCAATGTCATTGGGGCATCATTAGCCAGTCTGGGCTAGCTAATAAAACCTTTGTGTACATTTTCATACACTGAGTGACATTCATTGGCTTAGATCGGTCAGCTGACACTCAGTTCTGCAGAAGCTGGAAGTGTGTTACCAGCTCTGAAAGGAGCCTCATAACCCAACAGGGACCCAGAAATGAGGGCAAACCATTGTTAAATAGTTGTAGTTGATTTTGATGTTTGGAGTAATCCTTTAACGGTCACCCACTAGCCATTGGCATGTAAAACGTTAGCCCTTGCATGTAGGAATTCACCGCTGGTTAGTGTGCCATGGCCCCCCAGACATTGTTGGAGTTTTTATGGTAAGTGGTTGAATAACCCTCAAAGGGCTGCTCCAACCAAATACTGTTTTTTGAAGAAAACACTGATTTTGGTTAGAGTATCCCTAATAGTTCCACCCCTCAAACCTAAAAAACAAGTAAAGCTAAAAACCTACCTCTGTTCCAGTGCCAGAGGCCAAGTTTCCCTCTCAGCCCAATTTTTCCCTTTATGTACATCAACCCTTCTATCTGCTTGGGAAAGATATAGGGAGAGGACATGGGTTACAGATCTCTGTAGTGGTAATTGGGTTTTGGAGTAACCTGTAACCCTTTCATGTATTAGAAAGTAACATGAGTTTAGGTTTCCTAAACCTCTATAGGAACATGCCAGTCATTCCATATGCATTTTTATTTTTTGGATAGAAACTGAATTGTTTACATTGCACAATATACTAAAAATAGGTGTAAGCAAAACATGGGAAGATCAACACAGCAATAAATGCAAAATCAATACGAATAGAATGTGTCATTAGAATGCCTATAGCCACGACAATATAACCATTCTTTCAGTGGTAAAGGTGGCAATATTATTGAGATTTGCACTAGTACAGACCATTTGAATTCTTATTGTATGCCTTATTTATGCAAACAAAACTTTTACAATCCCTTGTTACATTGTTTAAGAAACATTGCAGGCACTTTTACAGTGTATTTTCTTGTATCAATTAAATGTTTATTGCTGTGCTGTCATATTTAGAAATTTGATCTTATTGCATTTGCAATAATTTCTGGTTTTACCTTTCTGTAGCTGCTATAGAATTGTATTACATTATTTTAAAAGAACGCTCCAAGAACCATAACCACTAAAGCCTATATGGGATGGCACCAAGAGAGCTCTAGTGCCATAAGATGTCACTGCTAGTACAGTTTGATGACTTACTTGGGTGCTATAGGACACTCACCCTGCATCCAGTCTCCTCCAGCAGAAGAAGCCAGGTTACCACCTAGAGCAAGGCAGGTCTGCAGTAAGAGTGCTCTCAGCCAATTAGCGTGTCCTGCATTGGCTTACATTGTTTTATAGGGATTGCACTGTTCTATATGGCAATCTGGTTTCTCCTTGTGTAGGAAACCAGATTGTGGTGTGGGTGCCAGTTGGGACCTACCTAAGTTGTCAAACCATACTAACATTGAAACAGTGTATTCAATTTTGTATCTCTTGGCCTGTTCCTTATTCCATAGTTTTGTTTGCTCTCTGAATATCAACCAATGGATGCAAACTAAACCCTGATACAGTCTTCAATTCATTGTTCAGAAAGTTACTGAAGTCCTAATTCCATTTCTACTGTGTACATCAAGCATGTCAAACTTGCGGCCCACAATGGATATATTTGGGGCGTGGGCCACTTTGTGTTGTGGCCGCAACCAGGCGCAAGACAGGAAAGATATTTCTTGTCTTCCCTCCCACGGCTGATTGCGTGCTCCTGCAGGCCAGCCACTCCCCCTTCCCTCCTGCTCGCAGTGCCAGAGAAACGTCTGGCCTGCTTGAGTAGATAAGAGCAGGGCTGAAACTGGAGGACGGGTGGCTCATCTTAAGGTAGGAGAAGAGGGGCTTGGGGGATCTTCCTGTGTAGTGTGTTAAATTGGGGAGCGGGGGGTAGTGTATTCAATTGGAGGAGGGAGGAAGCACTGTATTAATTTGAGGGAGGGAGGGGGCCAGTGTATTAAATTGGGGATGGAGGGCAGTGTATTAAATTGGGAGAGAGGGTGGGGCAGTGTATTAGAGTGGTGGGGGGAGACAATGTAATAATTTGGAGGAGGGAGGGAGGGCAGTGTATTAGAGTGATGGGGGGGAGGGCAGTGTGTGAAATTGGGTTAGGGAGGCAGTGTATTAAATTAGAGTGGAGGGAGGAGGGACAGTGTATTATATTACGGGCTGTGTATTAGATTGGGTGGAGGGCGCAGTGTATTGAATTTAGGGGCAGTGTATTAGATTGGGTCTGCATGGAGGAGCTGAACGCTCCCTATGGAGATGCTGATTGGTCACTCAGCTTTTTGCCACACATGCACAATAGACTCCCAATGTTTTTCTATGGGAAAGCATTGGGTTGAAGAACACACTCATAAAACTTCAAAATCAACATATAACAGCATTTGTTTTTTACAGCTGTACAACAGCATACATTCACCATTTCAGTCTCATTACCAAACTTTTCCAAATATGTCATAGTAGTTGGACTGAAATAAAAACATATCTCCTTAAAATACATTTGCTCTTTTGTTTATTTTGAAGCCTGTAACAGATCGACGGGCACCCCGACTGGGTACCTCCCTCGAAGGATGCTCCTAGTGCTTCCTGAGGACTCCAAGCACTGCAGCAGACACCACAACCACCGAACCGGAGAAGCATACGAATGCTCTCAAGCATATGAATGCTGTAAACAGCTGAACAGGAAAAGCATACAATCCGCTTACACTCCTGGCAATCAGCATACAATCCAATTCCCCCAATAACGAGACGACACTTAGTTTTGAGGTCAAGCAGAACTGACTGTACTGGCACATACAGCCTCTTTTATTCACAATCCACAAACACAGTACTGCCCACAGGGTTTTGAAATACAACCAATCAATTCGTACATTACACACAGACACTCCCACACAAAATCCTCCCCTCTGCCTGTGATATGATTACTGAACACAATGGGTAATATAATTATCACAGGCAGAGAAATACAGTTTTATAAAACATATCACAGGGACCCCAAAACATGCAATAACCCCATATCAGTATGTCAGTATCTAATAATTAACATGGGTGAACGACATATCCAAAATTCACCCAGATCCGTTCAGTAGTTTGGAAGGTACAGTTTAATGCAGATTCCGCAGAACATATACAGGCTATATAAAAAATAATTACTGTATAATGTGTCCCCTGTTGTATAGTTTAAAACTACTGCACGATGTCTTTGTGCACCAAATACAGGCGAGATGGCACCGTGTAGAAAAGTCCAAACAGTGTCTGTGAGTTAAAATGGCCACCATCCATTGTTCTCACCATGTGCCTCTGATACATGAAATGGTGGCCACCCAGTAACTCCACAGTATGTCCCCAGATGGTTCTTAAAGGGCCAGCAGCAGCATAATAAAATACAATATGCCCAAATCAGTTCCTAGAAGGGCAATACATCCCAGGGCCATAGTCACAGGGCAAGAGGCTGGCAAGTGGTGGGGCGGGTTCCGCCACAAAGCCCTTCGACCTCGAGGACATCCAGAGTCAGTTAGGCAACTTTTTTATACTGTACTTTCCGAAATAAACCTACGTTTTATGAAAACTGAAGTTTTAGTTTTTTTGCGGCCCACGTATATTTATGGGAGAACACTATGGGACAGGGGAGGGAGGAGAAAAGAACACTATCGGATGGGGGGGACACACCTTGTTTATTTTTCCCTGGTTAGCCTTTGCGTTTGACATGCTTGATGCACATACTAGATAATTTAGCCCTTTCATTTTTTTTTTGTTAATTATTAGATACTGATTACTGAGTTATAGCTTTGCCATAAAATACGTGTTTTGCATGCTGTTTTACTATTGTTATGCCTCTTTGCCATGTTAGACAATTTAAATATTTTCAGATGTGTATATTTGCACCACAGTCAGTGGTGACAATTGTATGATCTCATTTTTATTTTTTTGTTTTTACTTTTGTTTGTAGGACAAGCAAGATGAGCTCCTGAAAGAGGTAAATGTATCTACCACATAATGCAGTAAAAATAATTGTAAAACTACAATAAAAAGTATTTACTGGAAATATAATGTTAATGACATTATACAATAATTGAAATTACTCGAGATGTATGGATTTTACAGGGAATGTATGTTTCTTTAGTGTTGTGCAAAATAGTTGCAAAACTATAATAGGTGATTCAATTAAAGGGTAAACAAACAGCATATTTTATTTTTCAATGATCACGTAAGCAAATGGTGATTCTATCTCTCCCAGGGCAATTTAACATCAAGCAAGTTTTCTATGAAGCATGCTGCTAGAATACTTGTCTCCTAATATCCTCTGGTCATCCTGTATTTTGTGAATTCCTTAGGGCCAGTGGTGGCAAAACTTGGCTATCTTTGATTCTGGCTACTTGTCATGAGCATTTAGTTCAGAAACATCTTGGGTACAATGCCTAGTTAATAATGGCATTTAAAAATACCATACTAGCACGTTTTCTTTTGCTAATTTCTTGTAAGGATAGTTATATACATGGTTATTTACCAGAGTATGAATCGTGTTGTCAAATCAAAGTTAAAGGGTTACTCCAACCAAAAACAATGTTTTAGAAAAACACTGTTTTTGGTTATAGTTAGCTTTACTGGAATTAAATTCCTGCTCACACCAGAGATACCCAGGTATCTTTTCAGTCAGCTGAGGCCAAAATTAGTTATCATTTTATTACAGTAGCTCACATCCAGTTGGAAAAATTGGTAAAAAAAACAAACAAATAAATAAAATGTGTATGTAAAAATGAAAAAGAGAATACTACAAATTAAAAAAAAAAAAAAAAATAGGTGTAAAAATGGCACTTTAATCAAGCTCAAAATATATACTCCAGTATAAGTCGACCCGAATATAAGCCGAGGCCCCTAATTTTACCACAAAAAAATGGGAAAACGTATTGACTCGAGTATAAGCCTAGGGTGGGAAATGCAGCAGCTACTGGTAAATTTCTAAATAAAATTAGATCCCAATAAAATTACATTAATTGAATATTTATTTAGTGTGTGTATATAATGAATGCAGTGTGTGTGTGCAGGGGCGTATTAGCCGCGAGGCAAACAAGACATTTGCCTTGGGCGGCATTTTCCAGGGGGCGCCAAAAAAAGCCGCCCCCCCAAATGCCCAAGGCAAATGTCTTGTTAGCCTTGCGGCTAACAGACATGCTGGGCTGCTGCTGGGCGGTCGGGCGGCGCTGCTGGGCGGGCGGCGAGGGAGCACTTCCTCTGAGCTGTCTGCTCAGCTCCCTCGCGCGCCGCAGAGTGAGGCTGGGAGCCGGAATATGACGTCATATTCCGGCTCCGCCTCCCAGCCTCACTGTGCGGCGCGCGAGGGAGCTGAGCAGACAGCTCAAAGGAAGTGCTCCCTCGCCGCCCGCCCAAGAGCGCCGCCCGACCGCCCAGCAGCCACTGGACCACCAGGGAGAAAGATGACCCCCCCCCACCCCCAGCATTCCCAAAGGTAAGGAGGCTGGGGGGAGTTAAAAAAAAAAAAGTGTTAATGTGAGTGAGTGTGAGTGTCTGTTAGTGAGTGTGTGTGTGTGTGTGTCTGTTAGTGAGTGTGTGTGTGTGTGTGTCTGTTAGTGAGTGTGAGTGTGTGTGTCTGTTAGTGAGTGTGAGTGTGTGTGTCTGTTAGTGTGAGTGTGTGTGTCTGTTAGTGAGTGTGTGTCTGTTAGTGAGTGTGAGTGTGTGTGTGTCTGTTAGTGAGTGTGAGTGTGTGTGTGTCTGTTAGTGAGTGTGAGTGTGTGTGTGTCTGTTAGTGAGTGTGAGTGTGTGTGTGTCTGTTAGTGAGTGTGAGTGTGTGTGTGTCTGTTAGTGAGTGTGTGTGTCTGTTAGTGTGTGTGTGTCTGTTAGTGTGTGTGTGTCTGTTAGTGTGTTTGCCTGTTAGTGTGTTTGCCTGTGAGTGTGTTTGCCTGTGAGTGTGTTTGCCTGTGAGTGTGTGTGTCTGTTAGTGTGTGTGTGTTTGCCTGTGAGTGTGTGTGTACGTTAGTGAGTGTGTGTGTCTGCTAGTTTGTGTCTGCTAGTGTGTGAGTGTGTGTCTGTTAGTGTGTGTCTGTTAGTGATTGTGTTTGTCTGTTACTGAGTGTGAGTTTGTCTGTTAGTGTGTGTGTTTCTGTTAGCTAGTGTATGCGTATCTGTCAGTGAATGTGTGTGTGTGTGTGTATTTAGAATGCGGGGCGGGGTTGGGTGGGGGTGGCGCGCGGGGGGGGGGGGGGGGGGTGCCTGAGTTTTGTTCTGCCTAATTGAATATTTATTTAGTGTGTGTATATAATGAATGCAGTGTGTGTGTGCAGGGGCGTATTAGCCGCGAGGCAAACAAGACATTTGCCTTGGGCGGCATTTTCCAGGGGGCGCCAAAAAAAGCCGCCCCCCCAAATGCCCAAGGCAAATGTCTTGTTAGCCTTGCGGCTAACAGACATGCTGGGCTGCTGCTGGGCGGTCGGGCGGCGCTGCTGGGCGGGCGGCGAGGGAGCACTTCCTCTGAGCTGTCTGCTCAGCTCCCTCGCGCGCCGCAGAGTGAGGCTGGGAGCCGGAATATGACGTCATATTCCGGCTCCGCCTCCCAGCCTCACTGTGCGGCGCGCGAGGGAGCTGAGCAGACAGCTCAAAGGAAGTGCTCCCTCGCCGCCCGCCCAAGAGCGCCGCCCGACCGCCCAGCAGCCACTGGACCACCAGGGAGAAAGATGACCCCCCCCCACCCCCAGCATTCCCAAAGGTAAGGAGGCTGGGGGGAGTTAAAAAAAAAAAAGTGTTAATGTGAGTGAGTGTGAGTGTCTGTTAGTGAGTGTGTGTGTGTGTGTGTCTGTTAGTGAGTGTGTGTGTGTGTGTGTCTGTTAGTGAGTGTGAGTGTGTGTGTCTGTTAGTGAGTGTGAGTGTGTGTGTCTGTTAGTGTGAGTGTGTGTGTCTGTTAGTGAGTGTGTGTGTGTCTGTTAGTGAGTGTGTGTCTGTTAGTGAGTGTGAGTGTGTGTGTGTCTGTTAGTGAGTGTGAGTGTGTGTGTGTCTGTTAGTGAGTGTGAGTGTGTGTGTGTCTGTTAGTGAGTGTGAGTGTGTGTGTGTCTGTTAGTGAGTGTGAGTGTGTGTGTGTCTGTTAGTGAGTGTGTGTGTCTGTTAGTGTGTGTGTGTCTGTTAGTGTGTGTGTGTCTGTTAGTGTGTTTGCCTGTTAGTGTGTTTGCCTGTGAGTGTGTTTGCCTGTGAGTGTGTTTGCCTGTGAGTGTGTGTGTCTGTTAGTGTGTGTGTGTTTGCCTGTGAGTGTGTGTGTACGTTAGTGAGTGTGTGTGTCTGCTAGTTTGTGTCTGCTAGTGTGTGAGTGTGTGTCTGTTAGTGTGTGTCTGTTAGTGAGTGTGTTTGTCTGTTACTGAGTGTGAGTTTGTCTGTTAGTGTGTGTGTTTCTGTTAGCTAGTGTATGCGTATCTGTCAGTGAATGTGTGTGTGTGTGTGTATTTAGAATGCGGGGCGGGGTTGGGTGGGGGTGGCGCGCGGGGGGGGGGGGGGGGGGTGCCTGAGTTTTGTTCTGCCTAGGGCAGCACAAAACCAGGATACACCACTGTGTGTGTGTGTGTTTATGTAGTGTGCATATATAATGCATGCAGTGTGTGTTTGTGTGTAGTGTGTGTATATAATGCAGAGTGTGTGTTTGTATGAATGCAGAGTGTGTGTATATGATGCAGAGTGTGTGTAAACTGGTTGGAGGGAGGGCATGTTTATTATTTTAGTTTTGAAATTTTATTTTAATATTGTTATTTTCATATTTTTTATTTTATTTGAATATTTTTATTATTTTAATTTATTTTATTTTTTTTGTCCCCCCTCCCTGCTTGTTGGAGAGGGCTATGTAATTCCCTGGTGGTCCAGTGGCATGGGCTGTGCAGGGGGGAGGGGGGGGGGGCAGGAGCAAGCTGTTACTTACCTTTACAGCAGCTCAGGTCACCTCCGTTCAGATCCACAGTTCAGCTCACAGTGTAAGTCTTGCGGTCTGCATGCAGCGGTAACCTGTGGCAACGCTCTGACGGCCGCGGGTCTCGCAAGACTTACACTGTGAGCTGAACTGGGGAGCTGACCAGAGCTGCTACAAAGGTAAGTAACAGCTTGCTCCGGCCCCCAACAGGACCGCCGGGCTTATAATTAGCCCGGCGGTCCTGGTCTGTATTATGGCAATGTAATTTGTCATAATACAGACCTTGACTCGAGTATAAGCCGAAAAAATGTGCAGAAAAACTCTGCTTATACTTGAGTATATACAGTACAAGTCCCCTTGGCATCCACATTTGCAAATGGTATGCATTCCACAAAACTTGACCCAAAAGGGGATCACTGTGTACTGTGAGGTTCAGCTGAGCACAATTTGGGAGGTTTGATCATAGTGACACATATCAGATTTGCAAATTGCCCAGCAAAAATATAAAAAGGATGAAAACAAAAATGCATTTTTTTTTTCCACATAAACTGGGAGAGAAATGGTAGCAAGTAAGACACAATATATGCAATATGAGATACACTGGGATGTATACTTTCACAAATGATAGGGACAACAGTCAAACTACTATAATGTCCCAAAATGAGACAAAGGCCCATCAAATCCATCAATCAACATTCCGACTGTAAGGTCAGGACACTTCAGATTCAGCTTTATTATCACTGTACAATGTGCATACAAGGACAATGCAACACAGCTGGCCTCTGAACAGAAATGCAGCAGCAATTAATAACAATGCTATAAAAAATATACTGTCAGTGTAGGCTTTTTACAATCCATACCTAATACAATTCCCCTAGTACTTAAGAAATACAATCCTTCTTCATTGATGCACAGTTTAAGCCTAATAATACATTACATTATACAAGAATACCACCACCAGGCTGCGGCACCTGGGGCCAGGCTGACAGTCCTGATCATCAGGCTAAGGTCTTTTAAGTATTTTCCCCCTAGTGGTCTGGTGGTGAATCGCACTGTGTGATGACATACTCCATAAGAAGCTGTCTTTCTGGCACTGAATTACTGAGTCAGAGCTCAGCTGAGGGGATTCCCTGCCTGCACTCTGACTCACTGAGTGGCAGAAACGTATGGGAGAACTTCATATGGTGTGTGTCAGCAGGGGGGCACACAGTGCGATTGACAATTGGACCAGAAGGGAATCATCAGAAGCTGGCTGCAATCAAGCTGGCTGCAATACAGAAGGGAATCCAGTGCTGGCTGCAATCATACAGAACACAGACAGAACTGGACCACCAGGCTATAGGACTATCCCACTGACAGACCCCCACCCCCAATCACCTGCTGCCCATGCTTTGTGATTCCTGACCCAGGAAGTGCACAGATACCCTGAGACAGGATCACCATGGGAGTGGAGCTGCTGGGAGCCTGCCAGCAACACAGAAGACATTCTCTGCTGTGCCTTCATCCTCCTTAATGGTGAGCTCACTACATTATATAATTATATACAGCACTTGTACATTCACCCACATTTCCCCCTCCTCACAGCCTTAGACCCTACATCTTGTCATAAAACCTACCCTGTGTTATACCCCTCACCTGGTCATAACACCCAGCCACCTGCCATATAACCCCCACCTGTTCATAATACCCACCCTGCGATAGTTCACCTAGCTCCCTGGCACATATCCCCCACCTGTTCATAATACCCACCCTGCGATAGATCACCTAGCCCCCTGACATATACACCCTACCTGTTCATAATACTCACCCTGCCATAGATAGCCTAGCCCCCTAACACATACCCCCACCTTTCATCACTTCCGGGTTTCCCCACGTGGAGCCCGGCAGTGTAGTGCAGAGCATCGGAAGCCAAGTTTCTGCTATCTAGACACTAAAGAGTCTCCTCTCTTCATTTAACATCTCCACGCTCTGCATGGAGGAGCTGAACGTTCCCCATAGAGATGCATCAATTTAAAGCATCTCTATGAGGAGATGCTTAGTGCAGCATTTTGCGGCGCATGCTCAATAGCTTCCAAATGCTTTCCTTTGGAAAAGCATTGGATTGGCTGAGATCATCAAAATTATCTCAGCTATGGAGACGTGCCAGCCGCAGAGAGGCGGGCACGTTGTTTGGAAAAAAAAAAAGGTAAGTAAAAACACCATTCCCATGTGACCGAAGGGGATACACACACATATACACAAACATACACACATATACATAAACATACAGAATGACACTGACAGACACATTCTCTCACACACTCAGTATTTTTTTTATACACACACACAGATTCATAGATACACACAGACAAATACACATACAGACACACACACACACACACACAGAGAAAAAAAGATAAATACATATATTACCGACCTTCTCTTACCTACCTTGTGGGCACAGGAGGGGCTTTCCTTGGGTCCAGTGGGACTGGGAGCAGGTTACAGTAGGGTTGGATGCAGCTGATATGAGTGGGCTTGCAGCTGATCCAGATTCCCACTCTCCTGTCTCAGTGCGCCGGGTGGAAGTGACAGGAACTTAACTACTTCCTCTTGGTGCTGAGCCAGCACAGGGGAATGGGCGGGCCAGCGTGCGGGCGGCTCTGCAGAATGAGCAGGGAGTGCACGCGGCTCTGCAGAATGGGCGGGTGACTCTGCAGAGTGGGCGGGCGGCTCTGCGACCAGAGACATCTCAACCTGTTTTCCGGTCAGCTTGTACTTCTCCTACGCAATCTCAGCACAGAGAGGAAGTAGTTACAGTTCCCTTCACTTCCTCCCGGAGTGCAGAAATAGAGAGACAGAAGGAGGAGGGGACAGGCTGACAAATCCCCGGCGCCATGAAAAAATCCTTAGTCGCCATGGCGACCTAGCGCCTGGGATTTGTCGAACCCTGTGCTACGTGGTGTGAGTGAACTTGCCTCGACCAGTAAGAAATCCTCCAAATAGTGTATGACCGTGTTCAGGAGCAGCCAATCTATACGCGTGTTGAAATGGCCAGAGCTGCTGCTGCTTTAGCCAACACTGACTTGTGATAATTGTAGAAAGCAAAGCCCCCGTACTTGTACTCCAGCATGAGATGGTGCATTGTCATGCATGAAGATGATTTTATTACGGAAAGCATAGTTCTTCCTTCTGTACCAAGGAAGAAAGTGGTCAGTCAGAAACTCCACATACTTTGCAGAGTTCAGCTTTACACCTTCGGGGACCCTAAAGGGGTCGACCAGCTCTCTTCCCATGATTCCGTCCCAAAACATGACTCCACCACCGCCTTGCTGATGTTGCAGCCTTGTTGGAACAGGGTGGCCGTCCACCAACCATCCACTACTCCATCCATCTGGACCATCCAGGGTTGCACGGCACTCATCAGTGAACAAGACTGTTTGAAAATTAGTCTTTTTGTATTTTTCTGCCCAATGCAGCCGTTTCTGCTTGTGAGAATTGGTTAGTGGTGGCCAAATAGAATTTATGCACAGTTGCAAGACTCTGGAGGACTCTACACCTTGATGTCTATGGGACTCCAGAGGCACCAGCAGCTTCAAATATCTGTTTGCTGCTATGTAATGGTATTTTAGCAGCTGCTCTCTTGATCTGATGCATGGATCTGGCAGAAATCTTCCTCAATGTGCCTTTATCTGCAGGAACCCGTCTGTGCTCTGAATCAGCCACACATCTCTTAATAGTGCGATGATTACACTTAAGTTTTCGTGAAATATTTAATGTTTTCATGCCTCGTCCAAGGCATTAAACTATTTCACACTTTTCGGCAGGAGAGAGATCCTTTTTCTTCCCCATATTGCATGAAAATGGTACTCTGCTTAATAATGTGGAACACCCTCCTTTAGTAGTTTTTCCTTAAATTGGGCTCACCTGGCAATCTAATTATCACAGGTGTCCGAGATTGTTTTCAGTGATCAAAAGAGCCCTGAGACACAATGCCATCCATAAGTTAAACTGAAAAACAAAATATTTAATCTTTGTGACACTTAAATAGAATTTGCATAATAATTTGGAACAGGGTGTATATATTTTTGTTATCCCTTCTGCAGGGGTTTTGCAGGCCACTTGCCACGTCCACGTGTATTTTTCTCTTTACTGTCACCGATAGGCCAACACCCCGCCACACCGACTTGTGGCTATGATCCCCCCCAGGCCAAACCATAGATAGAGCCTCTCATCAACTAGCAGGGATCCACCTGCCACGGAGTAGTTTAAGTTCTTCGCCTCCGGCACTAGCTAGCCAGCCAGTTCTATATACGGAGTTCCATCAAGGCCTTTCAATTAGCCTTTTTACTAATTTCTTTATAGGATGTTGCAAGATTCTATCCAAGAAGACGACTCTCCAGGGCACTCCTGTTAGACCAGACCCACTGACTCTATCGTTCCCACTACCCTCGGGTCACTGAGGTCCTGGACCATACCCAAACTAGCTGCTAAACTATGAATCAGAAACATCCCTTACCTGGCCACTGCAAGGAAAGCAGAACTTTATAAGTTGTTAGCAGCTCAGTCCAGCGAACCCAAGCCTGGCACAAGTTCACAAGAGTTCCAGGGCGGAAGTTGTGGACAATTTCAAGACACTTTGTCATCTATCTTGTCTACCCTCAAGTCACTTAACGAGAGGATGACCAAGATAGAGACCATCATCCATACCACTCGAGCGCACCTGATGTTTTAGCCTCCATGTCTACACCTGCAAACTCCCAGGGTAGTGCCATTGCTATTGCATCCGGACCCACCACTTCACGTGTTCTTGCCCCAGCTCACTCCGTCTCCTTAAAGTGAAGGGGAAAAAAAACACTATCTGATGCTTCAGTAATGAAAAATCTAATATAATACACCTAAGAAATATATTTGTAGAAAGTAATAATTATTTGTATGCTAATATACATTAATCCCGCAATGGAACGCACGATACGTTCGACATGCGTTCCAGTGACGTCAGCCGACATCGGCGACGCCATCCGGAAGTGGAGCGCATGCCGCTAGCTTTGGAACGCACGTTGCGTTCCATTCGTGCGATAGCCGGAACCCGGAAGTAAAAGCAATAGGGGGATTAAGAAGACGCCGAAATTAAAAAGAAGTCCACACACCGATTGAAAAAGCCCCTGGCACGGGGCGAAACGCGTTTCGGACACTTTGGACACTTGTTTGCCAACTAGCAGGACTGATTTTAAGTCTTCTTGAATGGTTTATTATTTTTATTCTATTTTTACTTTGAATAATTTTTATCAAGTTTACTCCACATGGTGGAGCAATAAAGTTTTCTCCTGAAAGATACAACTCAAGTTGTGGAA
Source organism: Pelobates fuscus (assembly GCF_036172605.1). NCBI lineage: Eukaryota > Metazoa > Chordata > Amphibia > Anura > Pelobatidae > Pelobates > Pelobates fuscus. The sequence goes on along the minus strand of NC_086321.1, from coordinate 95,370,058 downwards.
CCTGGATTTATACCTAGCCGGAGTAACCAAAAGGTCATCTGGGAATAGGAAAGGGACATCCTAAAAAGTCCCACAGCATCATACATGAGAGCCATATGTTGAGATTTGGCTCTAGGCTTGTGAGTACCTGACTCATCTCTACTTATTTAATTGTACTGACATATTACACTGTATTGTTTTATATATTTTACAGATATATTCAGAAGTGTGATCCACCTACTGCATTGTATGTATTTTATGTTTGTATCTTTTTGAGTAGTGTAAGGGGTTTCCACTCAGGTGGTCTGTGGCATTTATTGCTACCACACTTAGTCCCACTTCGTCTGTGTATAAACTTGTGTTTTATTTAATATAGCTATATTTAGCTCTCTGTCTCAGAGCTCTAGAGGTTTGCATCCGCTCTGGTGCTCGTCTAGCCACACCCCCGAAAACAATTTTTTTTTTATAAAAAACAAATAAAAACAATAACTTTGGCCAGTGTTTGTGACTACGTGGCTACTACAAAAGACTGGAAATATCCCATTTGGAATACCCTGGGTTGTCTACATTTGAAAATGGTAAGTCATGATGGGGTTATTTCACATTCCTGGGCTACCATATGGTCTCAAAATGCAACACAGACCCAGCAAACCAATCTGGCATACTGAATTGGGCAAGCCCTATATTAACACTGTAACTTTCCAAAACACAATAAAATTGTATATGGGGGGTATTGCTATACTCGGGAGACTTCACTGAACACAAATATGAGTATTTAAAACAGTAAAACTCATCACAACGATGAAATCACCAGTAAAAGTGCAGTTTATGTGTAAAAAAAATAAATGCAAAAAACAAATGTAAATGCTAACTTTGGCAAGCATTTGTGGCTAAGTGGCTACTACAAAAGACTGGACATACCCCATATTGAATACCGTGGGTTGTCTACTTTTACAAATGGTATGCCATGATGGGGTTAATTTTCATTCCTGGGCTGCTATACGGTCTCAGTGGCAACATAGGCGCAGCAAATCAATCTGGCAAATTTCAATGTGCAAACATGGAAAAGGGGAAAGCCCTACATTTGACCCCTGTAAGTTTGCAAAAACCCATAAAATCTGTACATTGGAGGCACTGTTTTACTCGGGAGATGTTGCTGAACACATTGGGGTGTTCTTTGTCAGTAACACATAACAGGAACTGACAATCCATGCCTAAAGTACAATGTGAGCGAAAAATAACACAAAAAATTACTACCCAAAAGTTTGACAAAGACTGGTGGTAGAATTAATGCATGGAAAATATTAACATACCACCATTTCAAATACCATAGGGTGTCTACTTTTCAAAAATATATGGTTTGGTGGGGTAAATTACATTGACCGGCTTAAAAATGTCCCAAATAGGACATGGGTGCACGATGACCAGCTGGGAAAATTCCAAGTTGGAAAACTGGCATGCGCACCCTCCAAATAAGGTATTTTAGCCCCCAGAGAACCTGACACACCTATACATGGCGGAGTATCACTGTACTCAGGAGATGTTGCTGAACAAATAATGTGGTGTTCTTTGGCAGTAACCCTTAAAGTTCTACGTACATGTATTCTTAAATTGCTATGTGTGTCAAAAAAATCACCAATTATTTTTTTAAAATTTGGCATAGATTGGTGATGAAATGGTTGCATGAAAAGTATCAAAATACCCCAAGTTTAATACCTTAGGTTGTCTTCTTTTAAAAAAAATATATACATGTGAAGGGTTATTCAGGGATTCCTGACAGATATCAATGTTACAATGTAACTTTGCAAATAGCAAGTGCTACTTGTACTTATTGCCCTATAACTTAAAAAAAAAAAAAAGCTAAGAACATGTTAACATTGGGTATTTCTAAACTCAAGACATAATTTAGAAACTATTTAGCACGGGTGTTTTTTGGCGATTTGTAGATGCATAACAGATTTTGGGGGTCAAAGTTAGAAAAAGTGTGTTTAAAACAAACAAACATTTTATCATATTTTATTATTTTGTTATAGTAAATTATATGGTATGATGAAAATAATGGTATCTTTAGAAAGACCATTTAATGGTGTGATAAACGGTATACAATATCTGTGGGTACAGTAAATGAGTAAGAGGAAAATTACAGCTAAACACAGACACTGCAGAAATGTAAAAACAGCCCTGGTCCCAAACGGTAAGAAAATTGAAAAGCGGTCTGATCACTAAGGGATTAAAGGATCTTAACATGTATAACTTGGTGGAAAGACATGGTAGGGAGGATATGATAGAAACATTTAAATACATAAAGGGAATCAGCATAGTAAAGGAGGAGACTATTTCCAAAAAAGAAGAAAAACTACCACAACAAGAGGACATAGTCTTAAATTAGAGGGGCAAAGGTTTAAAAATAATATCAGGAGGTATTACTTTACAGAGAGGGTAGTAAACGCATGTAATAGCAGTGAGGGAGTTTAAACATGGGATAGGCATAAGGCAGTGATTGCTAACCTTGACGCCATACATTTTTCTAGACTACATTTCCCTTGATGCTCAGCTAGCTTTAAGAGTATAAAAGCTAGCTGAGCATCATGGGAAATGTAGTCCAGAAACAATTTATGGTGTCATGGTTAGCCATCACCGGCATAAGGCAATCCTAGACTTAGGATAAGGCCAGTGACTAATGAAAGTATTTAGAAAATTGGGCAGACTAGATGGTCCGAATGGTTCTTATCTGCTGTCACATTCTTTGTTTCTATGCAATTAAAGTCTCTGTTGGCTATGACAGTGGTAACATCTTAACTCCTATAAAAATTTTCCTAATTGTCTAAAAAGACTAAAAGATGTGTTTCTAACATTTACCACTTAAAATAAGTATTGTCCATATGTTATGGTTTTGTAAATTAGGTTGTGTCAACACATTGTTTGGGTAATGTTGACTCCTGGCAAGACTTCTAAAGGGCGTAAATTGCTCATATTTTCTGCTTCTAAATTATTAGATAAACATTATATCGAGGGCAGTTTGACTATTTCCTATAGCCCCAACCTCTGATATGCTGGAGATGTCTCTCTGAGGTTGCCACTGTACTCCACATATAGTGGATTGTCCTGGCATAAAATTGGATGATGGTGGCTTATTTGCTATTATTAGCATACATTTAGAAAAAGTTATAAAAATATCCCTTATATTTATTCTACTTGACCATTTACCAAAACCTGTTTTAAAACTGATTTTCTAAATCTTGATGATGACAATAACATTGATATCCAGGAACTGGTGCACTGCTGCTATTGCATCAATACAAGACTTGATTTAAATCTTTTCATATTGTCTGTATGAGAAAATGGCATACAACCAACTCCAATTGGGTCTAGTATAAACAATGTACCTCCTCAGAATGTATGTGTAAGGAGTTTTACCTGATAGGGAGTCCAGCTCGCAGAGTTATACGCTCACCCTTGCAAAGTAGACACAGACCAGGGTGACCAGGTAAGACGCCACCTGGCCTGTGAGTCTGTGCACGGGGGCTTTCCAGGAAAAGTGCTCCAAGACGCTGTACAGTAGGGATTAGCAGAAGCGTAGTCAAGGGAAGCCAAAATCAGGGAAGCCAGAGATCAGAGTAGTCCAGGAGGAAAGCCAAGGTCAGAAGCCGGAATTAGACAGGAAACACTGGAACGCAGGTACGGAGAAACAGGAACCAAACGAGGGAACCAGAGTCAATGAACTGACCCCCTCCCAGGGTGTGACAGGCTTTTATATCCAACCAATTAATATGGCATACAGGTGTGCTAGAGTAGCCACGGGTAAGTTCAGCTCCCAGTGCTGGAACAAGGCAAGGACACCTATTACGGCAACACTATGAATGGCTGGATAGCACAGTGGCAAAAGAGCAGGATTCAAGAAGTCAAAGTCCAGTGTTCAAATCCCCATGACAGTACCCTCCCCTCAAGAACGCCCTCCGGGCGTGACCAGGAACTCTATTTCCTCTTTTTCTTAGATTTAGACTTAGAGGAGACATTATCTTTAGCGATTTTCGTAGAGGAGACGTTCGCTGCTTGCAATGCTTTATCAAGCTCCTCAAGATCCTGCTTACACATTATAGTGCCATTAGACTCAGAGTCCACCAGCTCAACATCACCATCATCAGATGAGAAATCAAATATGTAATCTGGCAGAGGGTAAATAGTCCCATAAACGTCCCAGCCATAGGTACTGCCTTCTTTGAATGTCTGGGAAGTCACAGCACTTATAGTGGACCTGAATTTCGAGTTTCCATTTTTCTGTGGTTCAGGTAGGAGCTTTGCCTTGTCAGATGGTAGCGAAGACTCATCTTGAAAAAGAGGTGGAGTATTCTCATGATCACCAATTATGTGTTCTTGAGAGACACTGGCATCAGTAGCCATCGCAGTCTGGGTACACTTCTGCGTCACTGAACGTGGAAACATCCGACAGTACCCGTGACATTGTTCTGACTGTGTTGCCGGGATAACAGGATGAAGCTGAGTAGTACCTACTTGAAAATGCTTAGGCAGAGTTGGGCGAATAGGGCAGTGGGAAATAAAATGCCCGCCTTCTCCACAATAGAAACAGAGACAACGAGCCCTCCTTCGATCTCTTTCTCTAGATGGCATTCTTGTTCTAGCGCGGACGAAGCCGATCTCCATGGGTTCCTCCTTGTCCTCTAGAATGCCAGGTTCCACATGGCTAACGTTATAATGACAAGGCAGGTCCCTGGAGGTAGGTTTAGACTGTAGTAAGATGGGATTTTTGTATTCATAAAATAATCCCTCTTCTCTAGGCAACTGGGTTCTGCGAGAACCTGAAGTAGGCTTGAAAGTTGCTTTACTTGATGCAAAACACTGAGAATCCATTGCGGACATAAACAACTCCCAGGAGTCCAAGACAGTACTTCTCTCCTGCAGCTTCTGGTATGCACATGCTTAATCCACCCGGTACATAGGTTGATAGCAGAGCGAACTTTGATAAAGTCGGTGGCGTAGGTTCTAGATTTCAGGGCAAACAATAGCTCACAATCCGTCTTGAACACCGGGAAAGCAGAACGGGAACCGTTGAACCGGTCAGGCATAATGACATACGGTTCTGGGTATACATGTTCCGGGACTGGAAGTGTTGCTCCTTTAAATGCCAATGAACATCTCTGCAAATCCATAACATTCTGGGACAGGTTGGAGACTTGCTCGGCCAGGGAGGTGAGTAATTTGTATAACTCTGCGGACTCCATTGGTCAGTTCATCTGTAATGAGTCTTACCTGATAGGGAGTCCAGCTCGCAGAGTTATACGCTCACCCTTGCAAAGTAGACACAGACCAGGGTGACCAGGTAAGACGCCACCTGGCCTGTGAGTCTGTGCACGGGGGCTTTCCAGGAAAAGTGCTCCAAGACGCTGTACAGTAGGGATTAGCAGAAGTGTAGTCAAGGGAAGCCAAAATCAGGGAAGCCAGAGATCAGAGTAGTCCAGGAGGAAAGCCAAGGTCAGAAGCCAGAATTAGACAGGAAACACTGGAACGCAGGTACGGAGAAACAGGAACGAAACAAGGGAACCAGAGTCAATGAACTGACCCCCTCCCAGGGTGTGACACTCTTTTATATCCAGCCAATTAATATGGCATACAGGTGTGCTAGAGTAGACACGGGTAACTTCAGCTCCCAGTGCTGGAACAAGGCAAGGACACCTATTACGGCAATACTATGAATGGCTGGATAGCACAGTGGCAAAAGAGCAGGGTTCAAATCCCTGTGACAGTATGTTCTGATAAATGCAGTGTATCTCCTTGTTCTTTGTTGTTACCCACAACTTATGTGTATTTGTTTAATCATTTGCCTTTGTTAACATTACCTATATAAATTACTGTCAGTAATGTTTATACTGTGTTGTATCTTTATGGAAGTTTACCAATTGTTAATAAATAAATAAATAATGTATTCATTCAAAATTAAGCCATGCTGAAAAAAACCTCAAAATAAATTGGATACAAAAGTGTATGATTGTTGCTATGCATTGGTCATTTGCATTTCTTATTTTAATCAAAATTGGGAGACTATGCAGAGACCTAGAGATTGTTAATGCCAGAAATGAAATTTGTGATCAGTAGAATTGACAAAATGGTCAAGTGTCAGTGTGTTTAAGGCAGAAACTTCTGTCAAAAATAGTCCTGATTTTTATTTCCTGGGTGTCATGGAGGGTATTGCAGTATTATTTCCTTACCAGTACTTAGTGACTGCGTATTTCTTACCAGAGTCATTGAGAGCCATGATGAGGTGTCTGGCTTGCAGGTGACCAAACAACTCATCTATTCATTCTGGAGTATCAAGCTTGCTTTCTTATAATCATTGATGTAAGCAGCTTCTGGTCATGCAGTTTGAATCACACTACCTCATTCCATTTAAAAATGGGTATTTTCTTCTATTATTTGCAGTTACCATATAGTCACAGCTGAACTATGAAATTAATTTATAATGTATTCCATTTATGATTGAACCTGAGCGCACACAACATAAAAACCTGTGGAAAAAGCATGAAATGCTTCTTCAGCGCAGAGATACATGTATTGGAATTTCATATGTCATCGACTTGTGATGAACTCTGCCTGCTCGTATAAATCTGCAGCCAGGATTTTATGGTTTTGTGATGTATTTTACTATCAGGCTCGTTAAAGCCACTGAATATATTGTATTTAGCATCTTAAATGTCATATAAAATGTAACTTACACGTGTTGTGTGCACTTATATACTCAAAGTACATACATTTTTGCTTAAATATAATCTGCATGTTGGAAAATATATTATCATTAAATATAATATTCATGTTGAACAGTCATGAAGTCTATTTACCAAACAGGCACTTGTGAAATATCTAAGTAAGCAGAATTGTATTTTAAGACATTATTTGGGGCTTAATTTGTTTAATGATTACACCCTTTAGATATGGCTTCATAGTTGTTGTTTTTTTACCTGTTTGTCATGTTGTTTTTTCCTTGCATAAAATGATTTAAAGGACCACTATAGTGCCAGGAAAACATACTTGTTTTCCTGGCACTACAGGGCCTTGAGGGTGCCCCCACCCTCAGGGTCCCCCTCCTGCCGGGCTCTGGAGAGAGGAAGGGGTTAAAATCTTACCTTTCTCCAGCGCCGGGCAGGGAGCTTTCCTCCTCCTCTCCTCCTTCCTAGCGACGTCATCGGCTGAATGCGCATGCGCGGCAGGAGCCGCACGCGCATTCAGCCGGTCTCATAGGAAAGCATTTACAATGCTTTCCTATGGTCGCTGGCGTCTTCTCACTGTGATTTTCACAATGAGAAGCACGCAAGCTCCTCTCGCGGCTGTCAGAGGGGTTAACCCTAGCTGGACCAGCTCGACTTCATTGAGCTGAAGTGGTCTGGGTGCCTATAGTGGTCCTTTAAGTGTTACTTATTTAAATTAAAACTAAAAGGTACATTTAAATAACAAGCAAGCAAACAAACAAACCACACAGTACAAAAATTCTGATGATGTTTTGTTTATGGTTTTGAATGGACCATAAAGAAGATATTTATCCTAATTATACTAATGGGCCCCCGAGTGGTTTTTTTTAAATACATTGTCGTTCTTTATTTATATATTAGTTTTTTAAATAAAATTGTTTTACTTAAGCCATGAATAATGATATGTAAATACTATCCCATCCATACTGTATACCCCTTCTATAGCCATATGCCATGTTTTTTAATCTACATTGTGAGTCTGAATGTGTTACGTTTATTCTGTTTTCCTGTTTTGCTGTTCTTTCAAGTAATAATTATATAACTACAGGTGAAAATTCAGTTTTTTGTTTCTTTTGCTCAGGCAGAACAGCTGGCAAGATACATGTCAAATTACCAACATGATCTGCCTCCTAATATTAGCTCTACAACCAAAATCCTTGAGAATGCTAAGGAAGACTTGTTACAGGAGTGTGAGGATGTGTGGGAGCAAATACAAGAGGTATGCACCTTAACCATTGTATGTGATTGAGACTAAAATGTTTAATCACCGTTTAGCAGATTCCCCAGCTGCTTACAATCCAGCCTCAGTTGACGATATGGTGGAAAAGGATCAATGCTATAACTTTGCCAAAGTGTGGTAATATTTTTAAAGGAATAATTCAAAGCCCTAAAGCTCTTTGGCTTTCTGAAATGCTTTAGGAGTTAGGAGCATATCCCTTTTGTTTTATTTTATGATTGTGCTAATTTCAAGAGAAATCCCACTTTTATGAACACCCTTGGTAACGCCACCCAGCTGAAGTTTGTCTTCCTCACTAGTCTTGACCACTTGCGCAAAGCAGAAGATAGTGATTCTCAAAGAGAGGCTTTGGCTTCAATGCTTCTCTGTGAGAAGCATTGGTGACAGATTTGTAGCAATTGCCGTGCATGTGCCCTGTGACACATGGATTGGCTTGGAGATCATCAGTAGTGATACGATTCCGGAGGTGGAGAAAGCTTTCTTGCGGCTGGATTAGGGGTAAGTGACTTTTTTTTTTGTAGAATGATGGGGTCACTAAATCTAAAAAAGCACTCCAACATATTAAAAATAAATATTTATTTAAAAGCTTGGTGTGTTTCTGTAATGCAATTTGTTTTACACACATTTATGCATATTGTAAATTGATGTAGTGATCTTATTCAAACACTAAATTCCATATTTTCAAATAGCCAAGCCGTAACTATAGCTGATTTGGAGATTTTAATTGTTTTACATTGCAGGGTAAAGGGAACAGGGGCACTTCACTCAGAACATTTTAATTAGTTTGGTTAGCTTATTTGCAGCAATTGCCTAGAGCACCTGCTCTCACTGAGCTGCATTGGAAAGTCAGTGATTGGACAGCCACAGAAAGTATGGGCAGGGTTAGAAGAGGAGGGTTTGCAAAGGCTGCAGACAAAAGATCTGCAGTTTTTGCAAGCTGTTTTGAGATATAACTCCAATGAAAAACATGCATAATTAAATGCATGCATGAGTTCATTTGGGGTATATCTACTAAAAAGTGTTTTATTATTTTGTATTTGGGCAGTGGAGTGTTCTCTTAAATTTTAAATTCATTTTGAATACACATGTCAATTGTAATGTAATAGAGCATGTGCATGAGCACTTCTGTGTTCTGTGGTGGATACTTTTAATTTCTTAAAGAGCCAAAATGTCTTTCTAGATGTTTGCTTTGCTTTATTATTATTTTTTTGTAGAAAATCTGTTTATACAGTTAAAGTACCTGGGCAGTTCCTTCTTAAACTTGCATATAATTGATTCTTTTTGGCTTTGCTTTTTAACCCTTTCAGAAATGAAATGGTTAAGAAAAATCTGGATAGCAGTGTTGGAGAATATATTCATTTAAATAAGCTCAGATTTTATTTGTTTTTGTGATCAGTGCCAGAGCCGTTTGCTGCAGAGAGGAACGGAAACACTACCGGACTCCAGTTCAGAAGTACAGGTAAGATGTTTTACTTGTGTAGTGAAGTTAGAAGACGGTCATAGAATTTCTTCCAAAAGCATCATCAGGTCCCTTTTTTCCTCTTGCACTATTTTTTCTTTATATTGTCTGTTTCTTTCCATTCCTTCTCTCAAACCACATTGCAATTTACTGTAATGATTTCCATTTCATTATTTCCTCTGTCTAGTCTGAGCTCACTGAACATTTTTTATTAGTTACTTGTAGGTGTTTTAAAGGAGCACTGGCTCTTTTTATGGTCTGATCTTATATGGGAAGATCGTAGGCCACAATAAGTGGGGTCTATTCAGTTTACACTGGAGTGGCAAAATACTTGACAATCTCAAAGTTTAGAGCTTATTTCCAAGTGATCTTGTCAGCCTCAAGTGATTAAAAAACATGACGTCCAGTAGAACTCCTTGTTTTGAAGACCTAACAGGTTAAATTCTACTGAAATACAAAGGTGGAGTTCTTAGGTTGCAAAACATTCCAACATTTGCAGCTCGGGAGTAATGTAATATTTTAAAGTGTTACTTCAACCTTGCAAAAAATGCTTCTATTTAATTTTAGAATGCCTACTGGACATTACTAATTAGGTCTTCCCCTTAAAAGGCTGCAAATATATAGTTAAACTTACCTGAAATCGAGTGCCGGGTGCTTCCTTTTCACACGTCATCCAACATCACAGGCTCCTTTGAGCGGTCCAATCAAATACTTTTGAAAGAGAAGCAATTAATCGGACGCGTCTTCAGAGCCAGTGAGGGAAGGGATGAACGGGGGGGGATTAGGTAAATTAAAAAACAAGTGAGAGAGTTTGCAAATCGGAGGAAGGATGAGGAGAGACTGTACGTAGAGAGGGAAAATCAAACTTCCACTTACTGGAGTGTTGCCTGCAAAGGAGAAGTTGACCACGTCTGTAGCCAGCGACTTGGCGACAAATGTAATTTTTGCACAGCATTGACATTAAATAGTCCAGAACTGAGTTCTGGGCTGTCTAAGTCACATGTACCTGCGTTGCAACTAGCAACTAGGGGTCGACCGATTATCGGTCTGGCGGATATTAACGGCCAATATTCTGCATTTTCAGCAATATCGGTAACAGTCTATAATGATACCTATAATGCAGATAGTGGCCTGGACCCAGCACATGCCATCTGCAGAGCCTGTCTGCAACTCTCGCGAGCCCTCTGCTGTCAAAGAGTTGCCACGGGTTTCCATGGCAAGGCTTTGCGTGGCACACCAGGGTCAAGAGAGTTGGAGAGAAGACAGAAGATGGCGTGCGCTGGGTTTAAGCCACCATTGTTGCAATGTGTAACCCCCTGGCAGTATACACACAGCCACTCGACCACTAGGGAGTATAATGCCTCCGGTTTTAATTATTAAACAATGTAATAACAATTATATAAAATAATTTTTATATAAAAAAAAAATAATCCATAGAATCCTACCCCACATATTTACACTCACACATATCATATATGGTCATATATGGTGTGTGTGTATATAGTCCTGGAAGGCCACAGATTATCGGAACCAGCTCTTAAAAAGTGATATCGGTTGATCCCTACTAGTAACCCCTAGTTATACCAGACTCCTGCTACCATAACCACCTCTAAAAGCAGAAGTGGCCGTTGTGGTTGGAACAACCCTTTAATTATTATTGTGAATTGTAGATGTGTTTTTAGTAGGGACAGATAAATTATAGGTTTGGCCGATATTCTGGATTTTGGCAAATATCGGTATCGGCCACTTTTGATACCGATATTGCCAATAATGTGAAAGGCGGCAGTGGCACAGTGCATGCAGGGCCGGCGTGTCCTTAAGGCGGAAAACGCAACCACATTAGGGCGCACTGGCTCTGGAGGAGCAAGAATCGAGTGTCCGACAGGAAGAAAGCGCACAGCACTCCCCCAACCAGTCCCTCGGTGTAGCGTGGTTGAGTGGAGCAGAGCGGACCGCAGTACAGGAGCTTCAGTTTCCTGTACCCAGCTGGACTGACAGGAAGTGCTCACTTCCTGTCAGTCCGGCCAGGTACAGGAAACTGAAGCTCCTGTACCACGGTCCACTCGGTCACGCTACAAGAGAGATAATGAGGCACACTAGGGAGGGGAGAGGACCACCAAGAGGTGGAGGGACACTAAAGGACAGGGAGAGGAGAGAAACACTAAGAGGGGGAGAGAGGGGAGGGGTACACTAAGGGACAGGGAGAGGAGAGGTACACTAAGAACCCAGGAGGGGAGAGGAACACTAAGGGACAAAGAGGGGAGGGGGAGAGGTACACTAAGGGACAGGGAAGGGACAGGAACACTAAATATTCTTGAAAACATAAAAAAATCTGACTGGCATGTATAGTTTATGTATTTACCACTTAATACATTTTTTTTAAAAAATTACAAAATTAAATAAATAATAATAAACATGTTCAGTGAACAGTAGATTTGTGTCAAGATTGTTTCTTTTTTCAAAATGGTAAATGTACAGAATATCGGTATCAGTGCGTTATCAGATATCAGTCTGAAAGTTCACAGATCGTCTGTATCGGGTCTAAAAAAATCAATATTGGTCGATCCCTAGTTTTTAGTATGATCCAGATAATGTGAGAAGTTATGTGTAACATCTATATGTGGGCAAGCTAGAATATAGAGAAAACTTTGTTTTTAAACTAGATTTGTGGAATACGCGTTTTATTTAAAAATCTATAATGTGCTCGTCTAAAATAATCTCCCAGATCCAATTTTAAATGGAAACATTGGACTGGCGGTTCTTGGTAATTGCTGCGCATGTGCCTTATGTCCTCAATGATTCTCTATGAGAAGCATTGGATTGGCCAAAGATCATTAATCCTGATGATCTCCCAAATAGCTGGTGCATGGAGATTGTCCTGGTGCTGGATGACAGGTAAGATTTATAGACTTTAGAAATATACCTACATTTGTGAACAACCGGAGTAGGATAAGCCAGACAGGTGCCTAGTGAGAATAAAAAGCTGTTTAACGCAAAGCTGATAAAAGTATAATGCATACAGAATTGCTGTATATATAAATTATGTTTTATTTCCATTTAGCTGTACTTGCTAATGATGCAAGTAAAAGCCCTGAATGCAGAATATGACCAGTGGCAGAAGAAAACACCTGAAAGTAAGTCTTCGTGATCAAAAGACACATGAAATAGTAAATTTCCTATATTTCTGCTTGGTATGCTTCATTAAAAACATTTTTTTTTTGTACACTATGTACAAAACGTACATTATGACGTACAAGTCTGTGAGCCTTTTTTCTTTTGCAAAGTAAAAGCACTCTTTCTCCGCAGTATTCAGTAATTTGTTTGTGACTTTTCTGGCAATCTGATTCCATTCTTTGATAATTCATTTAATACTGTATTTATTCAGAGATGTATAGCATTTGTAGTGATACATGTGACAATCTGCAGTTTTTATATACAATCTGCCACCTCTGAGATTTTTGCACAATCATTACTTCCGAGCTTAATTTATTTAGAGCATATGTACACAGTAATGGTATAGCCTGATATACAACGCAAATTATTTCAGTCCCATGATGCTGTTCTCATTGCCCACGAATGCAAACACAGCTTAGTTACGATAAGGAGAAGCTCAAGTACTGTATTGCGCAGTAAATATTAGGCACATGCTGGCCCTGTACCAGGGAGGGCTGCACCACAGTGGATTATCTTGTACTACAGAATTCCTGCTTAAATCAATTGGAGTACAGTTCGACAGCAGAACACCTAGTCCATTGAAGTTAGAGTGGTAGTATTCCACCAGCAATCATTGAATACCCAACATGTGGCCAATTTACTTTAAATTCATAGCTAAATCAGGATTGCCTCTAGCACAGGAGATACTGTCTGAGAAGCTCACCCATCCTGAAGTACTCATAGACTCTGTGCTGTCCTTCAAACTAAATATGTGGTGGCTGGCTGAGCATTGAGGCAAATGCATTTCTCAAACATATGCAGGGCAGAGCAAACAGACACAATAGGTTATCCACTAAACTCCACATTTTGGTAAATTAAATCCAACTAAAACAGAGGCTAAAATAACTGATTTGTAAAAAATTATCCACCTCTGATATAGTCACAGCTTTGCTATTTTAACTTAAATGTTATCATTTGGTTTTAATTTAATACAATTGGGAGTGTAGTGAATAGCTCAGTGTGTTATTCTTCCTGTAACATGTTAAATTGCAATTTATCCATGCTTAGTTGTGCCAATATTATAATATTGTAAAAAAATATACTATAATTGCCTTGGTTTGCTTTTGTCCATACCATCACAACAGGAAAATAGTTTAACCATGTCCCTAATATAAATGCAATTATATTGGTTTTTCATGTAGTCATTTACCTGGCATGGACACTTTGTTGTGGATGAGGTTTACATAACTGCAGACTCCCAAGGTCATATATGGTTTTGGCTCCAAAATTATATTCATTTTGTTCATCCTTGGCTTAGAACACTTTATTTTAAGTGTTTCCCATAAAACTGCCCACTCCGTATGACCTCAACAAGAAAAAAGCAATCCAGCACTTCAGCAGTTTAATGAATGCTTGTGGAGGATGTAATATTAGTCTGGAAATTATATATTAAGTAAGGTTGTAAGAGGTTAAAAATCATATTGATTTTTCCAATGCAACCTTTACACAGACACTCCGAAGTCCGGCCTTACAGCACTCAGCACTACAGCATTACATCCTCTCTTCTAAAACCCTGCATTCCTAAAGGGTGCCGGCATAGGGCATTCTCCTGGTGGAAGTAGAAATTCATCACAGAGGTTCGCCATTTGGTAGCTCAAGACTCAGTAGTAACAAAGGAGTATCTGGTGGAGAAGCACCAACTCCCAAAAACTACATTTTTCTGGGCAGCTCATCTTCTCCCCTTTGTCTGATCCTTCCCAAGAGGATACCCGGACAAGGAGTCCACTTTTTCAGAATTCAGCTGCAGTCGTGCACATAAAAAACTGGGGTTCTTTTCCTTACTGCATTCTCACTTGTTTTGTGACATACCCAGTGGTGTATCCTGGTTTTGTGCTGCCCTAGGCAGGACAAAACTCAGGCGCCCCCCTCCCGCCCGCCCGCGCCACTCCCACCCAACCCTTCCCCCGCCCCACCTTCTAAATACACACACACACATTCACTGACAGATACGCATACACTAGCTAACAGAAACACACACATACTAACAGACACACTCACTAACAGACACTCACTAGCAGATACACACACACTCACACTAACAGACACACACACAGTCAGACACACACGCAGACACACACTAACAGACATGCAGATACACACTAACAGACATGCAGATACACACTAACAGACACACACAGACACACTAACAGACACATTAACAGACATACACACACACTAACAGACATACACAGACATACAATAACAGACATACACAGACATACACACACACACACACACTAACATACACACACACTAACAGACATACACACACACACACACACACACACACTGACATACACACACACACACTAACAGACATACACACAATAACAGACACACACTAACAGACATACACACACACAATAACAGACACACACTAACAGACATACATACACACACACACACACACTAACAGACATATATACACACACTAACAGACATACACACACACTAACAGACATCCACTAACAGACATACATACACACACACACACACATACACAATAACAGACACACACTAACAGACATACACACACAAACACACACACTAACAGACATATACACATACACACACACACACACACACTTTTTATTTTTTTTTATTTAACCCCCCCCAGCCTCCTTACATTTGGGAATGCTGGGGGGGTTCCCTCTCTCCCTGGTGGTCCAGTGGCTGCTGGGCGGCGCTGGCGAGGGAGCACTTCCTCTGAGCTGTCTGCTCAGAGGAAGTGCTCCCTCGCCAGCCACCCGTCAGCGCCGCCCAGCAGATCGCCCGCCCAGAGGGCTTGTCAGTTAGCCGCAAGGCTAACAAGGCATTTGCCCTGGGCATTTGGGGGCGGCGTTTTTTGCCGCCCCCTGGAAAATGCCGCCCAAGGCAAATGCCTTGTTTGCCTCGCGGCTAATACGCCCCTGGACATACCCAGACCACGTTATCTCAGGGTGACTAAGGGGAGGAGCTGGAGGAGAGCGAATGGAATTAAATATTTACCAATACATTGCATATTACACAATCAACCCATGTAACAAAAAAATCCTCCTATTAAGTTCTGGCACATTGGTATCTACTCCCTACCAGAATGACAAAGGTCCATTCTGATATGACCTATACCAGTTTCAGGTGTTGCAGGGAGGAGGGTACTTACCTGTACGCCTGGTGAACATGTCCTAATGTCCAGCCATCTGGGCATCCCTAGTTGAAAAGCTCCCGTGATGCCTTCATGGAACCCTACCTCTGGAGTTTTGGGTGGTCATTCTTAATAGAGAATACAGAAGCCTCTCCATAACCAGAGCAGCACATAAACTTATATTTAGTTTATATTAAGATTGTACTTGGCCAAAACATGGAGTGGTGAACCCCCAGCACAGGCGCCCAAAAATTACAGCAGCTATTAACAAGACTACAGACCACTTTCTTAAAATTTGGAACCCGTGGATGAAGACCTTTACTCCCATGTGCTTTTCTGTCCTTTTTAAAATGCTAAGGCACTAAAAAGTTCTTGTGCATGATTGTTGTTATTTTATTATTTATTGAGGGTCCTCTATGCTGTGAGATGTATATGTTTTTTTGTAAATAATTTGTTTTTCAAATGTTAAGCGAAAACAAAAGAAAATCCTCAATAAACCCTTTAATTACAAAAAAAGTAACTCCGATTGCCAGGTACATCCTACTTAAAACAGGTGAATACTTGAGATCCTTTTTTCACCTTGTCTAAACACGGTGGAGTGTGTTCTCATTTTTTGTCCAGCTTTATTTTTGTTCTTGTTTATTAGACATTGCTCAAATGAGGACGACAATCTTTGGCAATACGTTGCTATAGGAATAAAAACATTAACTGCTACTTATTTTTATTTTTTTTTATGTTCTTTAGTCATCACTAAGAATCAAGACGTCCTGTTAGCAATTGGAAAAGAAGAGGTAACCATCTCATTTCCCATAAGTTGTGTACTTTCTTGGCAAGGATCTTACAAAATATGCTTTATTTCTGTTAAAATACTTATTGATTAGTCTTTCTTTTCCACAGAATCATTTCTATAAGTAGATTCTTTGCTCAACACGTCTGTTACTATACTAAATTTATTAGGGCACAGATCAAATTGGATGTGATGTAGGGTAATTTTGAGGTCTGTTTTGAGCTCAGGGAAGTCTTGCATTTGGATTTTTTTGCCATTTTAATGAGCTCATGTCACAGATCATAAAAATTTGAATTGTTTTATTATGCTTAAATCATTCTGTTCATCAGGAAATAACCTCATTAAAATTTGTGAAAGATCAATCTGTATGAAATGAGAGCAGCTGTATGGGCTATAAGGAGAGAGGAAGTAAGGGGAACATTGAGTTTTCCTCTTCTAGAAGGAAAAGTTAATATTCTTCTTTTGACATATTATAAAGCATTTTAAAGAAGACACCGTTCGCCAATAATTAATGCAGAAGCGGAGTATATTAGTGCTGTAAAGAATTAGGACATCAGAAACCTATGTGTTTGTTCAAATATAATGCACTCCCTTCTCATTTAGCGCAAACAAACATATGGATGTTTAATTTACAAACATGTTTTTTTCCCCTAAATTTGGGGGGGGGGGGGGGGGGGGGGGAAGGAATCCTAAAACATTTGTCTTGATTAGAAATGTACGACTCAAGCCTGTGCTTTTCTTTTATTTTGACAATCTTTATTTTTCAATATATCGTCATTTTGTCACAGGATAGCGTAAATGTAATAATACAACAGTTGTATCTTCGTAATTCAGAGAAACTTGGCACTATACTTGACCTTATCGCCTACCGCAAATGTCTGAACAAGCTTCGTCAACTATATTACAAGAAGTTCGATTATCTGCTATAGATCGCGTGTTTTTTATCCGCATTACGTGGTGGGTGGCTTCCCCTGTCTGTCGAGTGCCCATGTAAGCACTTATGGCATGTGTTCTGGGGTCAGGGGGGTCCCAGTCTCCGGTCCAATAGTTCTAAGGGGTAATTGCCCTGTTCCGTGTGGGTCGCTATAGATCCGGGGCCTCTAGTGGTAGTCTCCCCGATAGCGTTTGGGTTCTATGGCCCTATATCGGTAGTTGTCGCGTTCAGGTTGTCATGTCCGTTGCCCTTGTTTCCTCCCCCCCTATCTTCGGTGTATCCCGTTCAAGTCATCTGTCGATCGAGCGTCAGTCGGGCTTGCAACAAGACCCATTGTGCCTCCTACATCCCCATCTGAACTCTGGGTGCGTGTCATCTGTGGCTCCTCCTTATGCTTGATGGTCTTCCTTTAGTGGCTTGGCCCACAATTCGGGTCCATCCATGTTCCTATGGTCCCCTCGTCCGCGCAGGTGCAGTTGCCAGGAGTCGAGATCTGTTCCGATCTGTTCCGATGTGCATCAGTACTAGGGCCAGTGTGGAGGGCGGTCAAATGGGTAGGGGTTGAACAGGAGGTAGGGCTCAATGGGTGTGTGTAGGGAAGGGTGTCACCCCCTCCCAGGTGCCCACCCGCCCCTGCGAGCCACCCGCGGTCGTCCGCGTCCCTCCACTTCACGCGTCTCATTCACCTTCCTCAGGGCCCAGGTTGGGTTGGTCTCCCTGCGTTCCCTCTGACCAGTGCACTGGGTTGGGGTTCTGGGTCCCTCTTCGGGAGATAAAGTCAATCCACGGTGTCCACGTCTGTAGGCATCGTTCAGTGGTTCCCTTTAGGGATGCTGTGAGTGTCTCCATCCCGTGGATCTCTTCTACCTTGTCCATCCACTGTTGGGGGTCAGGGGTCTGCGTGGTGCGCCATATGGCTGGGTTGAGCAGTTTAGCTGCGTTTAGTAGGTGTTTCGTAAGTGATTTTTTATATCTCGATATGGGCATCTACGTGTGGTGGAGGAGCATCTGAAGTGGTTGTAGCTGGAGGCCGGTGTCTAGGATTTCTTTGATCTGCGTATGGACCTGCTTCCTCACATCTCCAACATAGATCGGAGGCGTCCGGGTTCATCCGGTGTAGCTGCTCAGGGGTTCTATACCAGCTAGTCAGCAATTTGTAGTTGAGCTCCTGGTGTTTCGAGCTCATAGAGCTTTGGTGCGTAAGTATGTTTTCGTCCACTGTTGTTCCGTTAGCACAACTCCTGTAGCTTCCTCCCAGCGTGCCATGTATCTCGCAGGTTCAGGGCGGGCTGCCGTTTGGAGCAGAGCGTATAGTGTGGAGACACCCCTGCTCAGGTGCGTGCGGGCCCTGCAGAGTTCCTCGAACTCCGTCAGGCTCCTGTGGAACAGGCATCTTCCGCTATGTGAGGTGTAGTATGCCTTTATTTGGAAGTAGCGGAATCTCTCTAGACTCGTCGGGGTTCTATCTGGTATGAGGTCTGGGAGTTGTTTGAGGGTGTCTGCCGCACACCATTGTTGCATGTGCGTTAAATCTGTTGCTCCAAATGTCTTGATATCTTGTGGTTTGAGGCCCCCAGCCACATTGGGATTGTGGGTGATTGGAGTCAGCGGCCCTGGGGTTGTTGTAAGCGAGAGTTTGGTTCTTATGGAGTACCAGGCCTGCAGTGTCGCCCCTATGAGGGGGTGAGTCCGTGTCTGCTCGCTCCTCGTGTGTTCGTCCAACCAAACTGCTGCCAAGAGTGTCCCCTCCGCCTGCACCCCCTCCATGCGTATCCATATTTTGTCCGACTTAAATGCGTGCCAGTCCACTATGCGATGTAAGTGTGTTTCCCTGTAGTAGGTTAAGATTGAGTGGAGTCCCACTCCACCATGTGCTTTTGTCTGCTGCAGTTGAGTCCTCTTCAGTCTGGGAGGCTTAGCTTGCCATATGAATCCGGAGATAGCTGTATCCATGGTGCGAAAGAACAGCGTCGGGATTCGTATCGGGAGTGTCTGGAAGAGGTACAGCAGGCGCGGCAAGAGGTTCATTTTAATGGCATTCATTCTGCCAAACCATGACACACACAGGCCAGCCCATCGCGTAAGGTCTTGTTTCAGCGTGAGTAGTATTGTGGAAAAGTTGTGCGTGTAGAGCTGGGTGAGGTCCGTAGTGAGCCATATCCCCAGGGAAAAGGAGAAATTAAACCATGTTTTTAATCCAAACTACTAGCAATTATTTGCTTCTGAATTTTGTGCAAAGCTAGCTGGAGCCGTACAGCTTGATATTAGAATCTATTAATACATTTAGCATATATAAATATATTTGGCATACTCCGTATTAAGTGGACTGTACATTTAGCCATCCCTAATTTTTATGTATGCCCTGGTTTATTCACGTTTAATAAAAAGTGAAACACACTTCTTCATATCTAAGCATGTGTATAAAGATGTTAAAATAACACTATACGGTCAGAAAAAAAAAACATATATTCCAAACCACCATTTAGGTGGGCTTGCCCCCCTTAGCACCCTAAAAAGGTAATAAAACTTACCTTATTTCCAGTGCCGCGTTGGCCCTGTCCCCAATCCCCAATCCGCCTCCTTGCTGACATCATCTGAATTTATGATTTCAGCCAATCCAATGCTTTCCCAATGGCTTAAATCTGCAAGAGGAGGGGCAAGGCCAAACGCCTACTTGGTCAATAAGCACCTATTTATATAGATGCATCAATGCATCTCTATGAGGAAAATTCACACTTTGCAGCACTGCCCCAGGTAGCACCTCTTGTGGCCATCTGAGGAGTGGCCACTGGAGGTGTCCCTATGGGGCAATGTAAACACTGCCTTTTCTCTGAAAAGACAGGGTTTACATGAAAAATGCCTACAGGGAATGGTTGTACTCACCAGAACAAATACAATAAGCTGTAGTCGTTCGGGTGACTATAGTGTGTTTTAAGTAAAATTTACCCAAAATATACAATTTAATAATTCAAGGAAAGGTTGTCTTCGCTGGTTGTTTTATCTCAGTTGGAGTAGTTCAAATTCTGTTTAATTCTTCCATGCTTGCTATGTACGAGAAAACCTGAAAGTGATGGTCCAGGTAGTCTTCCTATACATAGGACTTTAAAGGGACATGCATGACTTTACAATTTTTTTTAAACCAGCAAATGAACACTTTTAAACAAATATACAAACAAAAATAAAGCTAGAAAAAGTTTAAAAGTTTTTAAACTCACTATAAACTTGGTCATATTACATTATTGGACATGTTACTCAGCTAGGGGAGTTTCGATCAGTGTCCATCTTGGAGTGGGTGTGGAAAGCATGAGATCATAAATCTATCCTATTTACCTACCTTTTTTCCCTGTAGAGTGAGGCACCTGTCTATTTCAAAGCAGAAGCTATTGAATGAGACAGTTGTCACAAAGTGATGCATGTCCCTTTAACTTAAAATATTGCATTTCCAATATCTGCTACATGTTAACTTTATAATGTCAGCAAGTCTTACAGTTTGTACTCCTATACGTCCCGAACGCTCTGCTATGTTGTTGTATTAGTGTATTATATGTGGTTTTCACTTTGCAGTTGGAAAAGACGGACCAAGAGCTTGAAAAGATCCTTTCTTCAGTTCTAGCCAAGAATAAGGAGTTAAAGAAAAACCTGGAGAAGTATGACATTCATATTTACTGTTGGCAGGAAAGTACACAAAGCCCATTGATTACTACACCAGTTTACATATTATATAATCAAATTACAACATTAAAACCACCTGCCTAATACCGTGTAGCTACCAGTCATGCTGCCAAATCAGCTCGGATGCATCTAGGCATGTACTCCACAAAACCTCTGAACTTGTCCTGTGGTATCTTGTACCGCGGCATTAGCAGCAGAACCTTTAAGTCCTGCAAGTTGCAGGGTGGGGCCTCCATTGATCAGATTTGTTGTCCCAGCACATCCCACAGACTTGTCGTTTTGGAGATGCTCTGGCCCAGTCATTGAGCCATCACTGTTTGGCCCTTGTCAAAGTCACTCAGATCATTTTGCCCATTAAGCCTGCTTCTAACACATTAAAATTCAAAAACGTACTGTTCACTTGCTGCCTAATAGATCCCACAACTTGACAGGTACTATTGTATTTCACTTCACCTGTCAGTGGTTTTAACATTGTGAATGGTCAGTGTATATACACACACCAGATGATCTGAGTAACTAGCCACCCAATCACTCACTCATACAATAAATAGTTTAGACATAATATACACACATACAAACAGCTGAAGAAATGCACTGACAGGTCTTAGCAATATGGTCACAAATGTAGGTGCTACTAGTTTAGGGTTAAAAATAAGAAATGGGTGAATTGTTCTTGGGTGATATGGTCTTCCTACATATAACAGCTGGATGGGGCAATTTTTAAATTTATTTTTTGGTAATTAAAGTAGACTCATGAGAAATGTTAGTTATTGCTACACACCTTTTCACTACTTAGTACATGGTACATAGGGGCATATTACCTACACACAGTGTTTAGTTATGTGGTCTCAGGCAAAACAATCTGACATATTTCACATCCACTAAACATTGTTTGGCTAATTCAAGAGTTACGCTGGAACGAGTCCCGAGCACCTTGATAATGGCCTTGTGAGTAGCTGAGGTGAAGGGGGCCATGATGCCATGTTTGGGTGTAAACTATCTCCAAATGTGTAACCTTGCAGAAGTCAGGATTTATACAAGTTGCATCCAACCCTTCCTGAGACCATGACTCTGGTCTCACTTTAACCCCTTAAGGACCAAACTTCTGGAATAAAAGGGAATCATGACATGTCACACATGTCATGTGTCTTTAAGGGGTTAAATATGTATTTTTATAAATAAAACTTGTATTTTTTTCTAATTGTATATATCTGCAAAAAATAAAGAAATTTGTCAACTTTGTTCCCTGAGGTTCCAGAGAGGGAAGATTTTCCCTTTTTAAAAATACTGGACATATGGCAAACATACTACAAACATGGATGCTGTGAATGTTCTTCTTGGAAAACCTTTTTATTTGTATAAAGAAGGATTAAGCTTATATTACATCAAAAGTTCAATTCTCAACATGAGAAAAGTTTTTAATTATCCAGATGCTATGACCCCCACAGTGGGTCACCACACAGTTTCTTAAACTTTGTGTAGTTATATGCATTTAAAAGTCTAAACAGTGAGCGATTGACAAAAGCCTCCATTTAATATTACAATATATGGAAGATGCTCTTAAGATATTTTATTTTAGATTAACAATTTTGTTGACATGTGGTGCACACACATCTGTAACTGTAGAAGAGTGAGGATCTAAAATGTAACAGTTAAAAAAGGGTGGTAGCAAAGGCCAAAACGCTCAATAGCATCGTCAATATATTGATAAGTAGCGGTTAAAGGACAACTGTCACCTCAAAGCTATTTTTTTAACATAATAATCCTTTAATCAAGTTTTGAAAGGAAATAGATTTTTTTTTTAAATGACGTATACGTGAAAATACAATGAGAAAAACTAATTCGTACCTTTAGTATATTACACAAGATCTAGATACATTGCATAAGTCAGCCACACAGCTTTGAAGTTGCTGTTTAGTGGATGAGTAAGTGCGCTGGATCTTGTGTATTGTACAAAATTGGCCCCAGCAGCACCCCATTAATGTATGTTAAGGTGAGTGCAGACCCCTGGTTTCATACCTTTAGTATATGACAAGATCATTCAGCCATATACCTTGGGTTAGACAGTGTTTGCATACCAACAGTTCTTCTCTATGGTCTTCCCTGCTTCACTCCCTGCACAAAGGCTAACTGTTGGTTTTTAAACACTGACCCAAGGTGCACATATATGGCTGTCATATACTGAAGGTAGGGATGAGTTCTTCACAATTTTTTACATGTACTTTATTCTTATCCAATTTATCCATTTCTCTCTGCAATCTTGTTAAAGGTAGAACATTTTATTTGTATGTGTTTGCGTTTCCTCTAGAGAACAGCATTGGTTAGAAGACCAGCAGAAAGTTGTGGATACACTCACTGCCAAACTCGATAAGCTGAAAAATGAGGTTCCTGAATTTCCAGAGAAAACGTAAGGGAGACAAATTAAAGGGACACTACAGGCACCATAACCACTTTATTTATTTTGAAATGCTTAGGATGGCTAGATTTAATGGGTTACTTATGATTTAATGGTGGACTATGGTGCCGGGCCACTGATAGCATCATCCCACTGCTTCTGCTCTGCCTAAAACTTTCTTGTTAACCAGAGCAGTGAGAGCGCTCTTGTGATGTTCACAACCTCTCAGTCCAGCCATTGCCTCTTTCGTTAACAAGGAAGTCATAACCTGAGCAAAAGTGACAGGGAGTCACCCTTGAGGCAGGAAACTCCAACTCACAATTTAAAAAAAATAAAATAAAAAATGCTTTAGCAATGAACAATGGATGGTCCATTTTACCTGAGTTTTAATTTACCTGGATCCCACCTGGCACTTGCACTGCTTCTCAGAGTTCAAGAAGCCAGGTGCCAGTTTTGTTCCATAGAATAACTTTTTTGACCCATTCACTGGCTGAGTATGTGTGGCTGACTCTCTGTCAGTGATTGAACATTTGCATTTGGCATCGGGTGCTCAAGAAGACAGGATCCAGTGCGGGCACTTGGCGTGATCCAGGTAAGTGTCAAACAGTTCTAAAATGATTTGAGAGATTACACATGGACACCGTTAAGGAACTCCTGACGCATTAACTATTACAGCAGACTGTAGTGGTTATGGTGCTTGGAATATTCCTTTAAGTAAATGTTAACCTATCAATTCCACTGTAACAATCCTGACTGTGTCTGCACTACCGTGATCACTAGGTCTCAAGAGCTTTTGAGACCATAATCTGTTATTGTATAATTATTATTCTTATTTTGTGTTTATATCCATGGAAATCTAGTAAAGATCTTGCAAAGAAACTTATGAGACTAAGAACGTACAAGGAGGAACTATTAACATCACTGGGATCCTTTCTAGAGGAACATTTCCCTCTGCCCGAACACAACAGTAAGAGCAGTAAGAAGAAAAAGGTAAGTCTTTGAAAGCAGGTTTATTTATATTTGCTGTGCAATCACCACTATTTTTATGTTCTCTGCAAACGCAAAGACTGGCATTCAATTGGACACTAGAGTGCCTTCTTTACATGCTAATTTCTACATTGAACACTGCAAGCGATATAATCACTACAGTCAATTCAGGGATTATGGCGCCAGGAGTTCCCTGGCTGCTTCCCAGAGAAAGTAGTGAAATAGTTTCAGAACTGTTTGACAACCAACTGGGTGCTCCCAGAAGCTAAGCCGACTGTCTGCTCTCGGTCTGCCAATAAGGGCAACCCTGCATGACAAAGCTTTTCTCGTTGGAGAAGGTTCCAGCGGCAGTGGACATGGCAGTGGGTGCCTGGGGAACTGAAGTTTTTAAATGGTTTGATTACTTGCTCTGGGAGGGCATTAGGGCACTGCTGGCACCATAAGTACTACAGAGGACTGTTGTTGTTATGGTATTGGAGTTCTTTCTCCCAGTAAATCCCTTGGGAAAGAGTTGCAAAGCAGCAAGCGTTAATTTACTCATAATCTAAGTTCCTTAACAAGAGTGTGTGGCAGCAAGCGCAATATTGACACATGGCACATGTTCAAAGGTACACTGTAGGTACTATGACGGCTTCATCTTATTGAAGTGGTTATAGTACCTGGAGTATCTTTTCTCATTTCCATTCAGCATGAAACAATTTTTAACCTGAATAGTAATGGGTGTCTGTGATTGGCTGAGAGTGTCAACGGACCACTTTCAGCCTCTTACAAGGCCCATTGCTGATATGAATAGGTATGGCTTGAAGGAAGTCTGTAACTATGCCTTAGCCAGTGGCAACCATTATTTAGTGTTAAATTGCTTGATCATGGTGTATCAGGATCAGTATTAACTTAAGAGGAGGGGGGGTATCAAACATATATCAATTCGACCGTTAATATATGTTGGCAACTGTGATCATAATTATGCTTTTAATCTTTTAGGGCGTTTTTGTTGAGCCTTCAGTGGAGTTGATAACATTACATGAGATTTTAGAGGTAAGATGTTAAATTAGAAGAAAGATGTAGTATTTTAAGTGTTGTAAAATATTTGTGTCTACCTTTGGATCAGTATATGATCCTCACTACATTTCAACAAGTTTGAAGACAAATCGATTTTGATTGCAACCAAACCAGCTGCTACAGCCAAAACATATTACTTGATTCAGCTTATTTGAGCAGATGTAGAATTACATTTTTAACCTTTTTTTTATATTGTGTTTCTGAAAAGTAAAGGTATCCATGCTATCACATTGTGAAATAAAATACTAACGTCACTGAGAAAGTATAACACTGGATGGCGCTCATGAGAAATATCTTGCAAAAGTATATCTCTAATATTAGAAATAGAGCCGGCCACTTAGAAATTTCACCCCAAACCATAATTGTATTTTGCACAACATTGAAATGATCGCACTCTCTTGAATAGTTTAGGCTCTTCAATACAAGAACTGGTGACATAATGTGAATTTTATTATTCCATAGAATACATACGATAAACTATTTCAGACCAAACAAAGGAAAGAGACAGTACTGGATTATATTGTGCAGTGTTTTGCCCCATCCCTTCTCCCCCTTTTTTTTTTTGTAACCGAGGTCTGACTTAAACTGTCTTCCTGAGGAGTTGACAAAGATACATGGAGTTCATAAATAAGCCTCTAGCATACCTCCCAAGTGTGGGATGCCGGTTAATGGTGGGTAATTGGAACGGTTCAGTGATGTGATTGCATCACTGGCTCCACTCAAATGGGTGATACTGTCCAGAGAGGGAGTGGGTCTGCCCTATGTACTAGCAAATATAGAAAATAAATATTAAACCAGGCACTCAAGGATAAAAGCCAAAATAGCAGCTTTATTAATTGCAAAACAACAGCAACGTTTCAACCCAGCAGGGTCTTTGTCAAGCCCTGTCAGCTTGACAGAGACCCTTTATGAGAAGTCTGCCTCTCTACTACAGTTCTGAGGATATAGGAAAGGTCAATTCTATGTCCAATTGCTATATTTCACGGATACAACAGTGAAGACCGTGGAGGGGCCTGTACAATTATTAGTCAGTAAGACTATGTAAATTGTTCGCTATGTAACAACTCATTATTGCTGGTTGATACAGTCTTAATATTTAGAACCAGATGGCGTTTTAATTTTTAGAGTAATTACTTATCATGTGTCAGTGTGTGTGTGTGTGTGTGTATCTGTTTGTGTATGTGTATGTTAGTGTGTGTATGAGTCAGTGTGTATCTGTGTGTGTTAAAGTCAGCGTGTTTCTGTGTGTGTGAATGTATGTGTCAGTGTGTTTGCGGGGCAGTGTATGTGCATACATCCTAGCAATCAAACACCAACTCTGCAGTACACCACTACTTTCCTATAGCCACACTACATACAAGCATACAACTGTATTCAAATGCCAACACTACACACAAATACATATATACATTCAAACACACAAAACATGCTTAAATTTGTTACCGTTTTTTTTTCTTCAATTGCATTAAGAACAGGGGTCAAGTCCTGGGTAAAAAAGTGCAGGAACTCACCCAAGATCCACTCCCCGTCCCCTCACCCCCCCCCCCCTCCCCCCCCGCACCCGAAAAAAAATGATACGCTTGTATGCCGGGGCTGAGTAAGGGCACGGGGCTGAGGAGGGGGACAGGAGCTGAGGAAGAGGGACAGGAGCTTGGGGGGGGGGGGGGCGGCATGGGCTGAGGGGCTGACAAAGGGGGCAGGGGCTGAGGAGGGGGGCAGGGGCTGAGGAAGAGGGGCAGGGGCTGAGGAAGAGGGGCAGGGGCTGAGGAAGAGGGGCAGGGACTGAGGAAGAAGGGGAGGGACTGAGGAAGAAGGGGAGGGACTGAGGAAGAGGGGCAGGGACTCAGGAAGAGGGGAAGGGACTGAGGAAGAGGGGCAGGGACTGAGGAAGAGGGGCAGGGACTGAGGAGGGGGACAGGGACTGAGGAGGGGGACAGGGGCTGATGCTTGTATGCAGGGGCTGAGTAAGAGCACTGGGCTGAGTAAGGTGGACAGGGGCTGAGTAAGGTGGACAGGGGCTGAGTAAGGTGGACAGGGGCTAAGTAAGGTGACAGTGCTGTGGAAAAGGGACAGGAGCTTAGGAGGAGGGGGGGCATGGGTTGAGGAAGGGACAATGGGCTGAGTAAGGTGGCAGGGCTGAGGAAGAGGGACAGGAGCTTAGGAGGAGGGGGGGGGGGCATGGGCTGAGGAAGAGGCCATGGGCTGAGGAAGAGGCCATGGGCTGAGGAAAGGGACAGGGGCTGAGGAGGGGGGCAGGGACTGAGGAGGAGGACAGGGACTGAGGAGGGAGACAGGGACTGAGTAATTGGACAGGGCTTGAGGAGGGGGACAGGGCCTTAAATAGGGGGACAGGGACTCAGTAAAGGGACAGGGACTGAGGAGGGAGACAGGGACTGAGTAAGGGGACATGGCTTGAGGAGGGGGACATGGCTTGAGGAGGGGGACAGGGACTGGGGAAAGGGACAGGGACTAAGGAGGGAGACAGGGACTGAGGAGGGGGGCAGGGACTGAGGAAGGGGAACAGGGCCTTAAATAGGGGGACAGGGACTCAGGAAAGGGACAGGGCCTGAGGATGGGGGCAAGGACTGAGGAGGGGGACAGGGACTGAGTAAGGGAACAGGGCTTGAGGAGGGGGACAGGGACTGAGGAGGGGGACAGGGACTGAGGAGGGGGACAGGGACTGAGGAAGGGGGACAATGACTGAGGAAGGGGGACAGGGACTGAGGAAGGGGGACAGGGCCTGAGGAAGGGAGGCAGGAACTGAGGAGAGGGGCAGGAACTGAGGAAGGGGAACAGGGCCTTAAATAGGGGGACAGGGACTCAGGAAAGGGACAGGCCTGAGGATGGGGGCAGGGACTGAGGAGGGGGACAGGGACTGAGTAAGGGGATAGGGCTTGAGGAGGGGGGCAGGGACTGGGGAAAGGGAATAAGGAGGGAGACAGGGACTGAGGAGGGGGACAGGGCCTTAAATAGGGGGACAGGGACTGAGGAGGGGGACAGGGACTGAGGAGGGGGACAGGGACTGAGGAGGGGGACAGGGACTGAGCAGGGGGACAGGGACTGAGGAGGGGGGCAGGGACTGAGGAGGGGGGACAGGGCCTTAAATAGGGGGACAGGGACTGAGGAGGGGGGCAGGGCCTTAAATAGGGGGACAGGGACTGAGATGGGGGGACAGGGCCTTAAATAGGGGGACAGGGACTGAGGAAAGGGACAGGCCTGAGGAGGGGGACAGGGACTGAGTAAGGGGGACAGGGACTGGGGAAAGGGACAAAGGAGGGGGGCAGGAACTGAGGAGGGGGGACAGGGCCTTAAATAAGGGGACAGGGACTGAGGAGGGGGGCAGGAACTGATTAGGGGGGAAAGGGCCTTAAATAGGGGGACAGGGACTGAGGAGGGGGGACAGGGCCTTAAATAGGGGGACAGGGACTGAGGAAGGGGGACAGGGCCTTAAATAGGGGGACAGGGACTGAGGAGGGGGACAGGGCCTTAAATAGGGGGACAGGGACTCAGGAAAGGGACAGGCCTGAGGAGGGGGACAGGGACTGAGTAAGGGGATAGGGCTTGAGGAGGGGGACAGGGACTGAGGAAGGGGGACAGGGACTGAGGAAGGGGGACAGGGACTGAGGAAGGGGGACAGGGACTGAGGAAGGGGGACAGGGACTGAGGAAGGGGGACAGGGACTGAGGAAGGGGGACAGGGCCTGAGGAAGGGAGGCAGGAACTGAGGAAGGGGAACAGGGCCTTAAATAGGGAGACAGGGACTCAGGAAAGGGACAGGCCTGAGGATGGGGGCAGGGACTGAGGAGGGGGACAGAGACTGAGTAAGGGGATAGGGCTTGAGGAGGGGGGCAGGGACTGGGGAAAGGGAATAAGGAGGGAGACAGGGACTGAGGAGGGGGACAGGGCCTTAAATAGGGGGACAGGGACTGAGGAGGGGGACAGGGACTGAGGAGGGGGGCAGGGACTGAGGAGGGGGGCAGGGACTGAGGAGGGGGCAGGGACTGAGGAGGGGGGCAGGGACTGAGGAGGGGGGACAGGGCCTTAAATAGGGGGACAGGGACTGAGGAGGGGGGGCAGGGCCTTAAATAGGGGGACAGGGACTGAGGAGGGGGGCAGGGCCTTAAATAGGGGGACAGGGACTGAGGAAAGGGACAGGCCTGAGGAGGGGGACAGGGACTGAGTAAGGGGATAGGGCTTGAGGAGGGGGACAGGGACTGGGGAAAGGGACTAAGGAGGGGGGCAGGAACTGAGGAGGGGGGACAGGGCCTTAAATAAGGGGACAGGGACTGAGGAGGGGGGACAGGGACTGAGGAGAGGGGCAGGAACTGAGGAGGGGGGACAGGGCCTTAAATAGGGGGACAGGGCCTTAAATAGGGGGACAGGGACTGAGGAGGGGGGACAGGGCCTTAAATAGGGGGACAGGGACTGAGGAGGGGGACAGGGCCTTAAATAGGGGGACAGGGACTCAGGAAAGGGACAGGCCTGAGGAGGGGGACAGGGACTGAGTAAGGGGATAGGGCTTGAGGAGGGGGACAGGGACTGAGGAAGGGGGACAGGGACTGAGGAAGGGGGACAGGGACTGAGGAAGGGGGACAGGGACTGAGGAAGGGGGACAGGGCCTGAGGAAGGGAGGCAGGAACTGAGGAGAGGGGCAGGAACTGAGGAAGGGGAACAGGGCCTTAAATAGGGAGACAGGGACTCAGGAAAGGGACAGGCCTGAGGATGGGGGCAGGGACTGAGGAGGGGGACAGAGACTGAGTAAGGGGATAGGGCTTGAGGAGGGGGGCAGGGACTGGGGAAAGGGAATAAGGAGGGAGACAGGGACTGAGGAGGGGGACAGGGCCTTAAATAGGGGGACAGGGACTGAGGAGGGGGGCAGGGACTGAGGAGGGGGGCAGGGACTGAGGCGGGGGCAGGGACTGAGGAGGGGGGCAGGGACTGAGGAGGGGGGACAGGGCCTTAAATAGGGGGACAGGGACTGAGGAGGGGGGGCAGGGCCTTAAATAGGGGGACAGGGACTGAGGAGGGGGGGCAGGGCCTTAAATAGGGGGACAGGGACTGAGGAAAGGGACAGGCCTGAGGAGGGGGACAGGGACTGAGTAAGGGGATAGGGCTTGAGGAGGGGGACAGGGACTGGGGAAAGGGACTAAGGAGGGGGGCAGGAACTGAGGAGGGGGGACAGGGCCTTAAATAAGGGGACAGGGACTGAGGAGGGGGGACAGGGACTGAGGAGGGGGGCAGGAACTGAGGAGGGGGGACAGGGCCTTAAATAGGGGGACAGGGACTTAAATAGGGGGACAGGGACTGAGGAGGGGGGACAGGGCCTTAAATAGGGGACAGGGACTGAGGAGGGGGACAGGGCCTTAAATAGGGGGACAGGGACTCAGGAAAGGGACAGGCCTGAGGAGGGGGACAGGGACTGAGTAAGGGGATAGGGCTTGAGGAGGGGGACAGGGACTGGGGAAAGGGACTAAGGAGGGGGGCAGGAACTGAGGAGGGGGGACAGGGCCTTAAATAGGGGGACAGGGACTGAGGAAACAAACTAAACAAAAAAACAAACTAAAGTGCCTTCCCCCCTCCCTGAGGCTTACCTTGGGCCAGGAGGGCTGGGACAGGATGTGGAGCCTGCAGCCTGCAGTCAGTGGAGTAGGCCTCTCCTGATGATGTCAGTAGGAGGGGGCGTGACTTCCTCTGCTCCCCAGCGGTACTGTGAGAAGAGCAGAGAAAGTCACGCCCCCCTCCTACTGACATCATCAGGAGAGGCTGGACGACTCCACTGACTGCAGGGGGAGAGGTGAGTTTAAAAATCCGAGTCCCCAGTCAGAGGCAGGGGATTCGGATTTGTGCTCCCCCTGCTCTGGCAGCCGCTTGTGCCAGCCCTGGGTCCTGCAGGACTAG
Source organism: Pelobates fuscus (assembly GCF_036172605.1). NCBI lineage: Eukaryota > Metazoa > Chordata > Amphibia > Anura > Pelobatidae > Pelobates > Pelobates fuscus. The sequence goes on along the minus strand of NC_086321.1, from coordinate 95,338,557 downwards.
TAATGGGAACGGCGTTCCTGCTGTGGAAAAAGTGCAGGAACGCCGTTCCCACGCGTTCCTGCAGGACTCGAGCCCTGATTAAGAAGTAGTTATTCATAATTTTTTTTATATTTTTTTATTAACAAATACTATAAGGTATGTCATAAATGTATAACTTTGCATGCAGCCCTCTGATAATTCTTGTTTTTTTCATGCAGCCCTAGGTTGGACAGCCCTGCGAGTGATCTTTTCATATTTGTCTGTAAACATGCTCCTGTTATAAGCACTATTCTCCAGCTAGATCTTGTTATCCTTTTCGTTATATTGAACAAAAATGCAAAAAACAATTTGGAAAGACAACTTCGCACTAACATTTACACATAAAAAAACAGTGTTCCTGTGCCTGCATCCCAAAACTTGTGCCACTTCCAGATAGCTCTCCCTATTCTGTCCAAACGATGCCTAACGTTTTGACCAAGGCACGAGCATCCTCTGATCCTGCGCTGAGTTTCCAGGTGCTGGGTGAAAAGTGCTGGTCACCTTCAATGATGCCTCTTTCCGTTGGTGCAACAAGCTCCCTCAAGTCCTTGGTGCTGTATGTTGCCTCACCACCTCCTCAGTCACCCCTCCAAATAGTGCTCTATTTGGTGTTCCAGGGACTGAGAGCAACCTCTGTGAAATTTTGCCGGACCGCGACAACTCCGATATCCAACATAGAGTGCAAGATGATTTGTAGGATGCACACTGTGAGGCACGTCGTGCCTCTGCGAGCTTGCTTCGAGGTTTTCATGTCTCTGTGACCGCTGGAGATAGTGTAGAGTTGGGAGGTATTATCTCGTATATGTGAGTGAATACAGTACTTTTAGTGACAGGTGGTGGTGTGGAGCGCTGGGCAAGAGTTTCCTGCTGGCTCAAAACTGCTTGCAGACCAAATATCAAGGAATCTGTGTTTACGATAAAGAGTTTGTTAGGATCTGGTGCGGCCATTAATCAGGGCATGTTATAGAGTCTGGAAGGCAATTTTCGTCAAAGGACCTGCCTACGGAGATTCTTTCTAGTCAAGTCGTTCAGGGATTTGGCGATGGCACTGTTGTTGGGGACCAAGCATTGGTAGTAAACAGATGTCCCCAAGAAAGCCATGACTTGTATCTTGGTACGGGGTGTGGGACAATTTACCATGACCTCAATCTTGGCTGGCTCCGGCTATTGCTTTCCACACCCTACCCGGTATCCCAGATATTGTACCTCGGCCACACCAATATGATACTTGTCTGGCTTCAAGGTTAAGCCAGCATCCAAAAGTGTCCCTACGTGCTCTAAGCGAGCCTTTCAGGTATTGCTAAATACCGCTATGTCATCCAGGTACGAACAGGTGAAGTCCTGGAGGCCATCAAGGAGTCTATCCACCACATGCTGGAAGGTAGCTGGGGCATTCTTCATCTCGAATGGCAATACTTGTAATTGGTACAGGCTGAACAGGGTGAGGAAGGCCAACTTGGGGATAGCACACTTGGCCAGGGGAATCTGCCAGTATCCCTTGCACAGGGCGATGGTGGTCAGATATCGTCCCCTAGCCATGCGGTCAAGTAGCTCGTCTATCCGGGGCATCGGGTAGGCCTCCGTGTCATTCAGTCGCCACAAAAGCGGGTCATCTCCTCCTTGCTCTCCTAGAATTGCTTAAAGGCGGCAAAGGGGACCTTCCGCTTCTCCAGCTGAGGGTTTGGGCTCCCTCCTGAGTTCATTTTGGACAGCTATGGCTCGGCCATTCGAAGTTGGTACTCCCATCTGTGACAGGGAGAGGTACAAATCCGGAGAGTTGGTCTGAACATGCATACATTATAAGGGTGTTGCTGGACCAATTCATACAACATACAAGATCCAGCGCACTCACTCATTTACTAAACAGCAATTTCTTACAGAATGTAATGTTTTTTGGGGTATTTTTTTTAAAACACCTAACCTAGGCAAAAATAATGAGGGTTTAGTTACAGTATACAATCATACATTGTATAAGCCTACCACAACACCAATGTACTTCAATAAATCAGAACTGTAATATCAGTATTGTTTCTTTGAAACCTTGATAGTCCAATGAACATATTGGGCATTTTACTTTTGTAAATGAGTCTTACTGGAAACGTTGCTCTTAATGACTTAGTAAAAGCTTGGGTCATTGTGACATTGGCAGAGATAAAGTGAGATGTATATTCTGGTAAGCCAAATCCTTGTCAGCGTGAATCCCCAGAGCTAGAGAACATATCAGATTCCTTATCTTATAATATCATCCAGGGGGAGATTTGCTATTGTAACTTAAAACACTCATCCATCTCCTACATTACCTATATTTAAATGCCTAAAGCTTCCACTTGACATTTGCTTTAGGAGAAATAGATTGTAGGGATATGTACACATTTTCTTTTTTTACTGTTGCAGGTATGCGGTGAAACATACACCTGTGCATACGTCCCTCACAAATATTTACTCACTGTTGACTTTTATAGCATCAGTGGATGTTAGGTAAAGTAAGCAGGCTCCATTCCACAGAGAAGGAAAAACAAAATCTGTACAAAGCTGTTTAACAAATACTTAGCTATCCTTCATGCATATCTAAATAGAAGTTGGATATACAGGAACAGAAGGTGCTGAGGGTCCTGCTCAAACAAGATTACATTGACTCGTTTTGTAGGGGTGAATAGCAACAGTGGGTTCCTCAAGAAAAGGAATATTTCGATAAGCAGATCTTCATCAGACTGACAGTGGACATGTCAGTGAAAGTGTGACACTTGTCCTGCTGGGCACCTATGTTACTTTTGTTCTTTCAGTTGGAGAATCCGAATGTCGATATAGGCATTCATTCATTGGCTGAGAGCATTAATTAGATGCTAGAATGGGTTCCTATCTTGAACAAAACTGAAATCTGTATCCACAGATCAACAAGATCAGAAGGATCATAGGTGCTTGGTGAGACTGAGGTTAAAAAAATTTTTTGGGACAAATTATGCTTGGAGGGGGGCGGAGCCTAGCAAGCGAGCGGACAGGACGTGCTCTGCCTGAGCTCCTGCCGACGAGCGCATAATCGACGGCTTAACCCGAGCTGAAGTGCCACAAACCTCCAACAAAGCGGACCACTGCACTGGGGAGCACTACCCGAACCTGGCGATGCCAAAATCGATACCCGGGATTACCGGGAACCGCAGCAGCGGAGTGAGGCCTACCGCGGGTGGCGGCGGGGAATGGCGGCCGCTTTCCCGCCAGTCGCATATGACAGCACAAGAGCAAGTACAACCTCCCCCCGCCCCTATGAACCGGTGGGGGTTATCCCGGTCCCCACCAGACAGAGTACCACCCACCCCACAACCCCCGATCCAGCCAGCGACGCTTACAAGCAATGTGGGGCTCAGGACCTCCGAAATGGCGGACATATCTGCTCCAACTAAGCGAGACAAACTCCAGCCTACTTGACCGGGCACTAGCGAGAATGAGAGAGACCCGATCGAGGTCATCTTCGACAATTTTTGGGCCCAACTACTGATATGCATGCAGACTGCTGGACCAAGCCACATAAAGCCTGCAACGCAAGCAGCCCCGGCTGAGGGGGGACTGGGAACGCCACCTCCAGGCGTTTGGAAACCTCGAACCACGGATTCCCGAACCGGGGGCCCTCCTGGACCGAGTGCGAAATGGGATGTACCCCACAGGTGCCAGCCACACCGGCGGAGGGTAGCAGGACATAAGCGAGGGCGACCAGGGAACAAGACCCACCGCAAAACCCCGACAGGGGAGACCCTGGGCCGCACCGGAACCCGGGCTCATGGCGCAAAAGCATCAGCTCTCAAACGGAACCAAGGCAAAAGGCAGCGCACCAGGGTCCTAACAGGCCCTCAAGACCACTGGACCTGATTTCCTTCTGGAGATCCCGGGTCGGGAGCGCACCGTTGCTGCAAGCGAGAGGTGAGGAGACACCCGCAATCCTGGACTTTCCCTGGACCGTGGAACCCCCCGAACACCAAGGGTTTCTGCCGAAGGCTGGAGTTGGGTGAACCCCCCCCATCCCCCCCCCCCAAAAAATGTGACGCCAGAGACTGAGGACACTGTGAGGACACTGTTTTACTCCACGATTTAACCTTCCTAGAACTATATCCTCCTATATGCCTCCAGTTTAAAGAGTAATGTCCTATTGTCTTGTGCAATCTCCCAGGTGCCAGACCGTATAGCCACACATACGCAAGGTTGCCAATGGGTTCGGCCAGCTAACGGAGATTTACCCCTATATCTGCTCTAACCGTGCTAACTGTTTAAAAGGAATACAATTTACTATGTTGTTAGGATATTGCTAGTGCTACTCAACCACGCTAAGATAATACATTACTTGAATACCTATGCATTGTACCATAACATGTGTTACACACTTTAGAATATAATTCATTGACCAGCTTGTTTATAATAGGAATGTGCATTTCAGACTAAATCACTTACGCTAATCGGAAACCTATACTGTTGCAATCTTGATCTCTTTAACTTAAAAAATGTGCCTGACTATCGATTACCACAACCTGTATTGCAAATGTTTATTACCATACCTTGAGGTCGCCGTTGTGGCCCACCAAGGATTACTGTTACTATTGTGCACAACAAAAATAAAGAATAAAAAAAAAAATAATTATGCTTGGATGGTGGCAGGGCACTGTGGCACCGTAACCACTACAATTAATTGTAATAGTTCTGGTGCTTGAAGGGTTCCTTTAACGGAGATGCTGTAAATTACAATTTAAAAAAGCAGTGGATATCTATATTCATGTTAAAATATGATCTTTATTTTTTCATTTTTCAGAACTTGATAAACAAAATGATGGATTCTCCGCATGACCCTTACATTGTAGTTGACCAGCAGTATTGGCCTCCATATATTGAATTGTTGCTGAGATATGGCATTGCACAGCGACACACAGAAGATTCAAACAGAATTCGATTAGAAGCTTTCCATCAGTGACAATTGTCCCTTCATATATAGTCAAAATAGTATTATTACCAAACCAGTGAGGTACACATACTTAAAATGGTAATAGAATGCCAGAGACAAGTATAACTGTAGAGTTACACGAAATTTTGTCCAGATTATGCAAAGTATGTCTCATTATTTATTTCTTATTTAATTCTTATTTGGAATTACATATGACCCATATCAGGTAATCGGCTGATGATGTTGAAAGTAGTGACCATTCTCAAGTCTAAGCTTATAAACAGTCTGCATAGTCCTGTAAATCGTTGCTCTCCACTGGCAGTGTCTTCCTTGGCGTGGTCTCAGCTTGGAACAGAGATCTGCGGTTGTGGTACTCTCACACCTCTTGCAGGCTGAACATATGTTGGGAGTCAGAGTCTCCAGTTTCTTAATTACACAGTGTAAAATATGAGCCCATAATTATCTTTTAGATTTATACAAGATTTTAATGACTTTTTCTGCATTTTTTCCATTTTATCATAATTGATGTCCTTATAGTTAGGATGTTGATGTTCAAGCATGATGCATTCATCGATAAAGTTAACCTTAAATTAATTGGCAGAATTTCCTTTTACCTTGCACAATTACTCACTACTGATTCGACCATGAAAGTTGTAAATAAGACTGCTGTGCCATGTAATCTTTTAACAACTATTGATTGCTGCCTTAGACATTGGCTAAAGCCCTAAAACGAATACAGTGAACATTTTCATGTGTCAGAGTAACCTGCTGGCTTGTGACGATGCAGGATCATGATCTGACTGTGATTTTTTTTGCATCTGGATCCAATGGTTTAAGTGCATTAATCACAGCTAAAGATCTCTCAGGTCTTAAACTATGTGCCTTCTGTGAAACAGTCATTCAGTAAATATTCTTCTACATCTCGTTCCTTCCCTGTGCCTCACACTATCAGCAGCCTGTTTTAGTTTGCAATGATTCATTTCACATTTCTCCTGCATTATTTTAATCCTGTTTCTGTGTAATAAATGGCAATGTGTGTGTAATAAATATTCCGTGTTAATGGTGAAATGAGTCTATCCAGGGGATTGAAATCTAGCTACCGGCTATTCATTTTTTCCAGTTTCTTAAAAAACATACTACGCTTAAAGCACAAAAGAAGCCAAAGGGAAATGTTATCATGCTGTTCGCACTGCCATCTTATAAGCATGATATTTATTGGGTACCTGTAAATACAGTCATTAAATGGGTAGTTATAATTTATTTTAAAGTGCATTTCTATCGATAACATATTCAACAGCTTTCCAGTTTTATTTGTGTACTTTAACAGGCACTCATTCTTTCTTTAACGGCATCGATGGTTAGTTTTTGCACTAAACAGTAGAAATTTAGGCCATGAAAATAACTATTTTGGAAATGTATTTTTTATCTTTGCTACTTTTATCAATCTGTCTACAGCCTGCAACTCACTGCATGGTGAACCCATTCCTGGGGGTACTAAAAGCCTAGTTGTCTGGGACAGTACCAAAATACGAACATGAGAGGCTGCTATCATTGCTGATATTAGTTTGATTGCTGTAATGATTCTAATACACTAGACTTATAATATAAAACAAGTTGGTCATAATTGATGCATGAATTATACAATATCACTCATAATGGATTCACATTAAAATAAATACATTAGTTAAAGTCCCTGGATATAATTTTGGAAAGAACAATGTTCATAAAAATTACTGGAACTACAATCTTTGCATGAACCACTCTCATCTAGAACATCGTTCATTGAAATACTTGCTTTGAATAAGTAAATTCTTACAAGGGAATAAACAAGATTTAAAAGTACAAAAGGATGGATGAATTAGGCGCTCACTATATGAAATATTAGGCTGCAGTGACCAATACAAGGAACCCCAACCTTGTAAAGAAGTGACGTGAGAAAAAAAGGGAGGAGACCGCGCCTTAAATATAAAGAACTAGATGAATATACAAAAGAGTATATGTACACAATATTTGAAGTAATGATCCTCTTACACAATATGACCTCAGAAAATAAAAAGGAACATACAAAGAATAATAGTGCAATATGCTTAGTACAATAAGTATGTAGATGAATAATACTAATAGTTTTCCACTCACATATCCCAGAGCTAACCTAGAGCTCTGCCGTTAGTGCACCTGGACGGAACAATCCCCGTCTAAGGATATATATGATATATATGAAAAAATAAAATTCAAATGTATATAAACAAAGAATTTATTTAAACAAAAATAGGATAAAATAAATAAGAGTGCTATTTAAAAAGTCTTTCAAAGTCCACTTTACGCGTTTTGCCTATCAAAAAGGCTTCTTCAGAAGTGTGGATATGTCCTGAAAGAGTCCGTTTATATATGAGATTTCTCAATGTAAATTCCATCCTGGTGTGTCTTGATTGGAGTTTCCTGTTTCCTGTATCCATTGGTGAACCGCACGCGTCACACCGGAAGTGACGCGGCATAAAAACACAGAGATTTGCTGTGCGTTCCACTGGTGGAACGCAAACGTTACCAAAATAGTAACGCTGCGTTCCGGTGGGGTTAGGTGATTAACTGAATGTGATTGTGCATATCTACATAGAATAACTAGCTGTATATTATGCTGTTTGGCAATATGAAAGGGAGACCGTATATGGCGCGCCGGAAGTGACGCGGCGCTAATAGAATCAGTCTAGCTATGCGTTCCATCTGTGGAACGCAAGTACAATCGTAGTGAGATTTAATTAAATAATACTGATGGGAACTAGAAAGAAAGGTGGATAGAAGGCTGTGAATTAACAGCCTGGACTATGGGGGTAAATAGAAGACATAAGTCTTTTTCGAATAAAAAATAATAATAATATACAGCCAGAGGGGACATAGAGTGAAATATAATGTCCCAAATAATTAATATAGTGGCATGCGAAATTGCACATTAAAGAAATAGTCCATATGGAAAATAAAATAAAAGACCCATACATGGAGAAAAATATATTTTAAGATTTAAAAGTAATTAGATTTAGCATGCTATAGTATAGAGCAGTATACCCCAATCCAGTCCTCATAGCCCACCAACAATCCATAATTTATGTGTTTCCCTTTTTTATTCCAGTGGAGATACTGAGATAACTGGGTCATGAGGTCTGGTTTGGGAACCACTGGTATATAATGATGATTAGTGCAACAGCTCAGTGTGTGGTCCTCAGATCGACATGACCGCACTCTCTGAAGGATCCTGTTCACCACTCCTGTTATGACCGGAGCAGACTACATTGTGGGGTAGATCTATGCCACTGTGCATTATTTTTTCACCTTCAGTACACATTCGATCGTGATACTACCCCCTCCCTCTGTGTCTGCTGGCTATAACAGTTATTGTGGTTCAGTTTGGGCTATTTCAGCTCCATTACTTACATGCAGTTGGTGGCAACATTCCACTCCGTTTACCAAGTAAATTATTACTGTTACTATTTCAGTTCTTACTGCAACTTTGTCTTGTTGCAAGCTAACTACAACTTTGTTTTGTTGCAAGTCACTTATACCAGAGGTATCCTGAAAACGTATGAACAGGTCCTCTGTGTTTTTATGTATCCAATGTAGCTATATCTTTAGTGTATATTTGTACAGCACCTAATTTGTGTATAATTTATCACTATAAAGAATGTAGCAACTATATCTTTAATGAACATTTGTATAGCATCTTATTTATGTATAATTTATCACTATAAAGAAGGAACCATATCTGCACTGTGACCATTGTAGACCTGTCAATAAGTATGCTGGATATCTTAACAGCGAGTATAGGTCTCTCTCTACATAGGTCACAGGGTTGATTACCAGCACTTTCAGTGTTTGATTTTTTTTTGTCTAATTGGTCGCTCACACGTTACACTGATTGCTATTGGACTATCAGTTGCATACAGCTACCATATTTTCTGTGTATATTTGTACAGCACTTCATTTAATTATGATTTATCACTAGAAAGATTAATCCTCATCTTGACTGTGATCGTTTAACAGACCTGTCAAATATGCTGGACATTTTATCAGCGATTGAAGGTCTCTCTTTACATAGGTCACAGGGCTGATTCATGCTCAGAAACTCGGCAGCAGCTGCCCATTAGACCCCAATTCAGTATTCTCCGAATTGCACACTACTTGAAGTATCGAATGTCACCCACATTGCAACTTGGGGTAGATGTGCCGCGATACTATGTGCACAAATATACCATTATAATATAGGTATACGTGTATTCACCATCTAGCTTACAGATTTTGATTAGCATTTATTTTTTGGTTCTTTTCTTTTGTTTCGCTGTACATACGTTTACACTTACTGTAAATTCACTAAAAGTTATTTTCAAATTTTTTTTTTCCTCCAATTGTTTTATATTTTTTGTACTATTAAAAGTTAAATTTTAATGATATTTTGATCCACTAAGGGCACTCATAGCTTGTCTCCTCTTTCCTGTTACTACCTTGGTAGTCCATTGTGGGTTAACCCCATCTTTTGAGTGTCTTTCCTGTAGCTTCCACCTTTTTTCTTTTCTTTATGCCCTTCTTTTTGCTTTCTGTATAGAATATATGTATTTGTTTTGTGTATTTTACAAATTAATTCTGTAGATTATCATTATCTATAATCAGAACTTGGGAGTGTTTCCACTTATAAATGATATATCTGTCAAAAACTCATTCTTTAACATGATACTACACTTCTAATTTAACTATAGTCACAGCTTCACTTTTTTTTAATATGCCTTCCCTTACTCTGCAAAAATAAATATACAAAGATATCTACACTTTCACTGCTCCCAGGAACAAAACATAATTCACAAAGACATTAAAAGGGTGCATGTAGGGGAAAAGAATAAGACAGAATAGTGTAATACAATTGAAACCCGCAGCCACTAGAGAGATATTTACAGTGGGTTTTGGCACTATAATATGTTTGAGCAAATGTCTCTCAAAAAAAGTTACATGAATACAAATATATATATAGGGTGTAAATCAAAATAACATTTTACCGGATTATACAATAAACTAGTTATGTGCTCAAACATTAAAAAGCACTACAAAACAGTGCTAAAAACATTTAACAAAATATCACCATCAAATGCATCTAGAACCTTATACCCACCATGTTTTATGTTAAGGTAATACATTTTTGAGGTACTACAAGACTCTCTATCCACTCACATGATTTCAGGATCATTAGTGCTTCTGTTCTCTGTTTAATATTCTGAATTTGTGATTCTAAATTTCCTCTTTACTCTGTGCACAATGTGTGTCATACCCATACAACCCATATAGGGCGAAGGCAGAAAATTTGGACTTTGCAGAAATGTATTCAGTCATATTGTCAGCATTTTTGTAGCTGTAGTCAAGGAACATAGAAAAGTGTGCACCCATAAAATAAGAACATTACCTGAACAGATTGGAGATTGGCAGGGAATAGCGGAAATCATGGGTCCTCAAACTCCGCCCCCACAGATGTTGCTGAACTACAACTCCCATGATTCTCTGAATTACATAGATAGCCAGAGAATCATGGGAGTTGTAGTTCAGCAACATCTGGGGAGCCGGAGTTTGAGGACCCTTGGCGGTAATGATTGAGGCACAAACTAATAGGTTTTTTTTTTTTTTGTAGCAAATGATTACACAAGCAACACTAAACATAAAATGACCTGGGGTATGAAGTATCTTTCTAATTAATCTCTGTATTGACTATAGGTTTCTCTGAGATCGTGCTTGGTATTTTTTGTAACTAAACAAAAATCATCACTTTGTAACAAGTAGGGCATTGGGTTAATTTCTTATATTTATATATATATATATATATATATATATATATATATATATATATATATATATGTATAGTCAGATATTAACATTGCACACCGCATGTGTGGTTATGCTACTGCTCCAGAGGTGTTATATAGCAAAGATTGCTGGGTAATTCATTCTAGACATTGTCTCCTCACATCTTGTTCTCAGGCACTTGCTCAATGCTTGTCACAACCATTATTTTCTCTCTGGATTACTTTTATTATTATTATTATATATATATATATATTTTTGCCTGTTTGGGTACTTGTTCTTTCTTCCCTTCAAAGACCAATACTATCTCAATAGAACAATCCTCCCTGATAAAAATCGCACAACATCTGTAGCCTGTAGCTTGACTCGTTAGCCAAAACTCTGATTGTTTAAAGTGAAGAAGATGACACTGGATTCTGTTGAAGGTATATATGAAGACTTTTAAAATGTCTAGATGTATTCTTACGAAATGTTTCAGAGATTAGTAAGTATTAAAATATACATTACATATTTACACCTGGAGCGCCTGTCATGGATTCTAATTTAATCGCTGTTCCTTTTGTATCCTGATATTTTTCTGCATATAGCCTTTGTTCTTAGTTTCATCTCTATCAGACAGGGCCATCATTTTTCATGGGATCAGTTTCTGTTTCATCTTTTTTTTTTTTATTTTTTTTTTTTATTCATTCTTTCTCACCTGTAAGTAAAACTGCTGACCCAATCCAAACTGTGCACCTGGAATCAAACCGTACATTTGCTTAAAAACGTGTTGTATGATTTACTAACGGGTATAATTTAATGATTGTTTTGCTATCAATTAAAATAGTTCTTATTTAGGTTGGATGCCATGAAAATAGTTGAAAATCACTAATGACATTAATGAATATGTAATTTGTTCATGGTAACTTTTAACTATGTTCCACATTCACAAGCAAAATAACCAAATTTGCAGTGGTAGTAGTCTAGCAACTATCATTAGATAAATGTTTGCTCATGTAAGGTTTTAAGTTTTTTTGTTTTTTTGGTAAGGCGTTGTTAAAGACAATATTTCAACAGAAGTAGTTGTAGGAAAGGGCCTCATTGAGTCTCTTAACACTGTCCTTTCCCCCTCGATGGTGGCCTTCTAGTTTCATGTCTTCATAAGACAGGCTTTGATGAATCGCAAATTAAATCTGTTCCTCTGTATGTCTATGTTTCCAGTTATATAAGCAGTAAAGCTCAAACAGTGTGTTTCAAAGAATCTTAACAGGAATGTGATCTTGAATCACTGTTTGTGATCTACTAGAAGGTATGGCATAATTATTATATACATTTGTCATGGCACCATATTGGTTATACAAAAGCATAAACGCTTCTAATTGCGTAACATTTATCGGTACGTTACTCAGATTGCTAGAATGCTTTTCTTTGAAATAATATTATGGTTAAATATGGAAACACCATTTAGGGCCCTTCATAGATTTTCAAATTGCTCTAAACAGTATGACATTTACAAAAAAATCTGCTTAAAAGGTACACGTTTCCAGACCGTCTCTGTAAGATCTACTTGTCAAGGACTGCTCAATATTGGAAGGGTTGTTGAGGAATCAGGGCTAGGCACACTTCTGGTGGTCTTGTTCATTTCTCCATGATCACTTGTCTCATATAGGCCTTATGGACAGATTTGCCTGCAATGGGACTGCCTGGGTAATCCGGCAGATCTCCCGTTATATATATTTAAAAAAACAAGCTAATAAAATGTAAATAACATATTTTACACTTAAAATAAATATATATCATTGCATTATACGTGTATTTTGATATTAATATATATGACCTCAGTAGCCACAAATCTTCTTTCAGTTGCTTCCTCCCTTGGACTATCCCAGAGGGCTAATTCTCCCATGCATGTAGCCTGCAATACCCCTGATCCTTTTTTCAGATGCATGCATGGTTTCTAATCTCTGTAACACTCCATTTCTTCTGTCCAATCACCATCTCTCTTTTGTTCTTGAGAGCCCCCTCGCCCAATATTCCTAGCCTAATTCCGAATTTCTCTTTACCTCCAGCTACTGTCAGCTGATGTCCATTTTCAACTCTCATCCATCCCTACCTTCTCCTGTCCCTCTCTGGCTTTCTCCTCATATAATGCTACCCTCACTTCTGCCCCAGACGCTGCAGCCCTGCTCCAAACATGCATCTCAAGGAGAACCTTCAACTTTCTTCTTCGCCCTGCTGTAGCCACACACAAAGTACATTTGTAGCTGATAGCTTTGCATGCTATTTTGCTGACATGATCAACCAGTAAAGGAAATAATTCTCCCCCCTTCAATCTCTCTCTCAATCGCACTTTGACTAAGCCTTTCCTACCATTTAGGCCTTCTCCCTGGCTACTGAAGAGGTGGCTGTGCTTCTCCTTTCTTCTTGCCTTACCACTTGTCTGCTTGATCATGCCCCATCTCACCTTATCAGATCTTTCTCTCCCTGTCTTGTGCCATCCTTAACGCATATCTTCAACTGCTTTCTTTCTTATGGCATTGTCCACGCTCCCCTTAAACATACTACTATCGTACCTGTCTTTAAAAAGCCATCACTTGGCCTATCTTCCCTTTCCAACTATCGGTCCAAATCCCTTCTCCCTTTCTACTCAAAACTTCTGGAACATTTTTTCATTACCTGTTTGGTTTACTTTCTCAATTCCAACTCTCTCCTCAATCCTCTTCAATCTGGCTTCTGCCCCCACCACTCTACTAAGACAATTCTGATTAAAGTTAATAATCTAATCACAGCTAAATCCAAAGGTAACTACTCTATACTAATTCTTCTTGACCTCTCTGCAGTCTTTGACACTGTTGATCATGTCCTCCTTCTTTAAACTCTTCAATTCCTTGGTCTCTGTAACACAGTCCTCTCATGAGTGTCATCCTATCTCTCCCAACATTCATTCAGTATTTGCTTTTCTAATGACACCACCTCCCCGTATCCAAATGTATTAATTCCTTTGGATTCAGTTATCTTCTGTATGTTGGTGACACCCAGATATATCTTTCCTCTCCTGATCTCTCCCCCGCTCTTCTAGAATGTGTCACTGCTTGTCTTTCTTCCAATCCCTGATTGAATATTTTCCCATTTTTTAGAACTCAACCTCTCTATATTGCTCCTCCTTTTTCACTCTCTGTGCAAGTTTATGTTACCCGCATCAGCCTCGCCTTGCAAGCTTGAGCTTGCTGTCTCGGTAATATCTTTTCTTACCCTAGATGCTGCTAAGGAGCTTGTTATTGCTCTAGTAATTCCTTGCATTCTTTCCCAATTGGTCTCCCCAGAAGCCTTGTTATAGTTTGTAATGAATGCTGCTGCTAGGCTGATTTTAATCTCCTGTCGCTCCTCTCACACCTCTCCCCTCTGTAAATCCTTACATTGGCTCCATGTACCCTATATGAGTCAATCAAAAATACCAACCCTTACCTATAAAGCTATAAAAAAAACTCCAGCTCCTGTTACATTTCTTCACTAATTTGTGGGTACTTGATCTCTCCGCTCTGCCGGTGACTTTATCCTGCATCCTTACTGCTAACTCGCTTTTGCAAGATTTCTCGTGGATGACTCCTTTCCTTTGGAACAGCCTGCTTACACCCATCAGACTCTCCCCTAATCTTCAATAGTTTAAGATGTCGTAAGGAAACCAAGTATATTTAAACCTCCTTCGGTAGTTTCCTCCCGAACCGCCAGAGCCCAGTATATATAGCTCTCCATTCGGTAGTTGCAATAGACGAAAATCCATACGAAATACCAATAGCTTTACAAGATAATTCCCTTAGTAAAGCATACGAATCCCCAAACATCAGCCAAAGTCAAGAAGAAGGGTACAAAATGAACTGTCTTTAATTACCGCTCTTCTAGCTAATCGGTACATATAGATCCAGTGTTCGTGTGTTTGAGACTGGTGTTTGGGAAGTCGAGTGTCCGATTTTAGTTCCAGACACTCGACGACCAAGTCCCGCTGCCTTTGTTCGTCTGAAAAAAGATGGCCGCGATTTTCTCAGTCACGTGGCGTTCGGTAGTACGAACGCTGGCCGCACATGTAGAGGTTTAATTGACGCTTTGAAGTTAAATGAGCCAGGGGGTGGTCTTTGTTCGGTAGTTCCATCTACCGAAGGGAAAACTGAAGAAATACCGAATAAAAGGCTAATTTCTTCACACTGCTCCCCTATAAGTCCATGGGTCGGCATACCCGCCTAGACCCTTTCGGGTTGGCTTGGGGATGACCGAGAAAAGTATTTTTAAGAGTCCAGTTCAGTCTGTCGGGACAAACCATCTGCATTACCGTTTTGTTTGCTCGGACGGTATTGCATTGTAAAATTATAGGGCTGAAGGGCTAGGCTCCACCGTAATAGCCTGGGGTTGTCACCAGCTACCCGGTTTAGCCACACAAGGGGGTTGTGGTCGGTCATAAGGGTAAATGCCCATCCATACAGATAGGGCTGAAGTTTCTTGAGTGCCCAAACTAGGGCTAGGCACTCTTTCTCCACGGTGGCATAGCTGACCTCTCTGGGCAAAAGTTTACGGCTGAGATATGCCACCGGGTGTTCCATGCCGTCGTCTCCCACTTGGCTCAACACGGCTCCCCACCCAAACATGGAGGCATCTGTGTGGACAAGAAATTGTTTAGTGTGGTTTGGTGCTGCCAACACAGGAGCCTCACTCAATGCCGCTTTAAGTTTCTGGAAAGCGTCCGCGCACTCTGGGGTCCAGGAGACCTGTTTTGGTAGGGCCTTTTTGGTAAGGTCGGTGAGGGGTTTGGCCAGGGCGCTGTACTCTGGGACAAATTTTCGGTAGTAACCGGCCGTCTCTAAAAAGGCTAGTACCTGGGTTTTGGATGGGGTTGGGGCCAATTAGCTATGGCCTCTACTGTAGCCGGCTCTGGACGCTGCCAACCGGAACCTACCCTGTGGCCGAGATACTGTACCTCGGCCATGCCTACATGACATTTGTCAGGTTTCAAGGTGAGCCCTGCGAGGTGGATTCGCTTGAGTAACCTGGACACGTGACCCAGGTGGTCCTCCCATGTGCGGCTATAGATGTCAATATCATCTAGATATGCACGTGCAAAGTCCTGGAACCCCTCCAGGAGCCTATCGGCCATCCTCTGAAAAGTAGCCAGGGCATTCTTCATCCCAAAGGGCATAACCTTGAATTGGTATAGCCCAAATGGAGTGACGAATGCTGACTTGGGAATGGCCGCAGGCTCCAAGGGGATCTGCCAATACCCCTTGCACAAGTCCAGGGTAGTCAAGTAATTCCCCCCAGCCATACGGTCTAAGAGCTCATCTATTCTGGGCGTGGGGTAGGCGTCGGTTATGGTGCGATCATTGAGCCTCCGATAGTCTACACAGAAGCATGTGGTGCCATCGCGCTTCGTTACTAGTACTACCGGTGAAGCCCAAGGACTTTGTGAGGGTTCTATAACCCCTAGCTTTAGCATATCTCTTATCTCGGGGAGCATACTTTCATGTACTGCCTCACGGATACGATATGGTTGCTGCCGTAACGGCGTTTCTCCCTGGGTTTCTAAACGATGTACCGCAGTGGAGGTATAGCCTGGTATGGCCGAAAACATTTCTTGGTATCCCTGAAGCAGTTGAGATGCCTCACCTTTCTCTAAGGAGTTTAAGTTTTGACCCAAGCTTACTTGGTCATTAGTACACGGGGCGGTGTCTAATAAATCAGGGAGGGGTAGTCCCTCACTATCCTCAGTAGCGGGGGCACACACGGCGCCCACATCTTCCGTTCTCTCAAAATAGGGCTTGAGCATATTCACATGAAACGCTTTGGTCAGCCTTTCATCTGAACATTTGCTCACAATATAGGTGGTCTCGCTTATGCGCTCTACCACCTTAAAGGGTCCCTGCCAGGCCGCCTGCAGCTTGTCCTTAGCAGGTCTCAGGGCCAATACTTTCTGCCCTAGGTCTAGTACCCTATCCCGGGCTCCCCTATAGTACCACTTCTTCTGGCATTCCCGGGCCGCCTGCAGGTTCACCCGAACAGATTCGGTGAGAGCCCGTAAACGATCCCGGAATTCCAGAACATACTGGACGATAGGTACTCCCCCCTCATCTGTTTTGCCCTCCCAGTGCTCCCGTACGAGATCCAGAGGGCCCCGAACTTTTCTCCCGAAAAGGAGTTGAAAGGGGGAAAACCCAGTGGATGCCTGGGGCACCTCGCGGTAGGCAAACAGAAGATGGTGAAGATACCTTTCCTGTGGGACTCTGCAAAGGTTTTTAGCATCTGTTTGAGCGTGCCATTGAAACCTTCACAGAGTCCGTTAGTCTGGGGATGATAGGGGGCGCTAAATAGGGGTTTCACTCCACAGCTCTGCCACAATTGCTGTGTCAGGATTGCCGTGAACTGAGTTCCCCGATCGGACGAGATCTCCTGGGGGAAACTTACCCTGGTAAATATATTAACTAGGGCCTCTGCCACGGTCTCTGCCTCTATGTTCGTGAGGGCGACCGCTTCTGCGTATCTAGTGGCGTAGTCCATTACAGTCAGAATGAACTTTTTGCCAGACTGGCTGGGTTGGCTGAGAGGTCCTATCAAGTCCACCGCTACTCGGTGAAATGGCTCTTCTATAATGGGTAAAGGGTGGAGTTTGGCTTTCTGGTGGTCACCTCTTTTCCCTATCTTTTGACATATGTCACATGACCTACAATAATATTTAAGGTCCTGCGTGACCCTAGGCCAGAAAAACGTTTCGGTCAACCGGTCCCTTGTCTTTTTAACCCCTAGATGTCCGGCTAGGGGAATGTCATGACTGAGTTTTAATTACTCAGCCCGAAACTTACGGGGCACGATTAGTTGTCTTTTGGTGACCTCAGTGGCCCCGTATCCAACCCCCCCCTGTCACTCGATACAGTAATCCCTTATACCATTCGAACCTTTCGTGCAGGCTGTCCCCTTGAGTAGTGTCTACTGTCTTTCTATATCCTTCTAGTGTGGGGTCTGTTCTCTGGTACTGTTCAAAACCCTGGGGCATATCCCAGAAAGTGGAAGGGGGATCGGGTAAAGGGGGTAGTTCAACTCCTACCTGGTTTTCCTCAGAGTGCAGAGGTGCTTCCAGTCTGGCTTGAGCTCGGGTGGTAACCGGGTACGCTTCTGAAGTGGTGTCCCATGCTAGTTGGGAGGTTAAGCAGCCGACGTCATTCCCCAATAAGACCTTGGCTGGCAGTTCCTGCATAATGCTGACCTCCAACTGTTTGGACCCAAAACCCCAGTCGACATGGACGTTAGCTGTAGGTAGTTTGTGCATAGCACCCCCAGCGACTGTGCGTCCGGTGCGGGTTTGAGCCTTGACTGTGTGAGGTTTTACCACAGTTAGGGTCGCCCCAGAGTCTCTCAGCGCCCGGGCCCCCACGCCATACACTGTAATCCATTGGCAGTGGTGGTCCAGGTCGTCACCCCCAGCTTGCACTGGGTTGACCTCGTGTAAAACACTCTACTGTTCTTCCTGGTTAGGGACGTAGGTCGTGCTTTCCTGCTGCACACAATGAGCGGCTGCCCTGGGTTGTTGTGGTGGTTGCCTTTCCCAGCTTCCCCGGTTCAAGTGAGGGCACTGGTTTTTATAATGTCCAGGTTGCTTGCAATAATTGCACACTGCAGGGGGTCGAGGTGTTATTGCTAAGCTTGGTGGTGGGTTGCTTATGGAGGTTCTAGGAGGTGCAGGGGTTGCTGGAGCCGGGTAGTTAGGCTTAAAAGTTTGTCTGCTCACCCCCTGTTCCCTCCTCCTGTTGCCCTGGTATTCATCCGCTAATCTGGCGGCTTCCTCCACAGTTTTAGCTTTCTGTCTTTTACCCAATCTTTTATATCCTCTGCAGTGTGATAAAAAATTGCTCCAATAACATGAGCTGTAAGGCATCCTCCAGGGTAGTTGCTTGGCAGCCCTGCATCCAATTAAGGGCTGCCCTGTGTAGCCGAAAAGTCCATTCAGTATGGGAATCTCTCCCTGTCTTCCGCAGTTCCCTAAACTTTTTCCGGTATGCCTCAGGGGCTACAGCATATCTGGCCAACAAAATGTCTTTTATCTTGTCATAATTATGTATGTCCCCATTAGGTACTGCTCGCCACGCCTCTGCTGCTCTTCCTGACAACTTGCTGCTAAGTACTGCAGCCCATTTTGTGGAGTCTAATCCCTCCAGTGCACATTGACATTCAAAATGTTGCAAATAACTGTCAATTTCCATTTCATTGTCATTAAAAGCTTTAAATGCTGCATAATTTACCTTCTTTGGTAGGTCATTAGTACTTCCCGGGGAGTGCAGTAAATCTCCCTGTGACGGTCTGTCTCAAGCCTCTCGCTCTTTCTGCGATTGCCTGGCTTGTGCCATGACCTGCAGAACCGCCTCTGTAGCTGGATTGGGTCCCAATAGACTGAGCATCCATCTGATGTCCTTCTGCATCTCAGTTTCTTCCTTGCCACTATGCCTCGAGCTTCCAGTAAATCCTTTAGCGTGGTTCTCTTAAGTAGCTGGTACTGCTGAGCCATTCATTCCCTTGCTTGGTTTGGGACGTCCATTCGGGATTCGAATCCTTCCGCTTGCCACCAGTTGTAAGGAAACCAAGTATATTTAAACCTCCTTCGGTAGTTTCCTCCCGAATCGCCAGAGCCTAGTATATATAGCTCTCCATTCGGTAGTTGCAATAGACGAAATCCATACGAAATACCAATAGCTTTACAAGATAATTCCCTTAGTAAAGCATACGAATCCCCAAACATCAGCCGAAGTCAAGAAGAAGGGTACAAAATGAACTGTCTTTAATTACCACACACCGGCTTTTATGCAAGTCCCCATGCAAGGGGACATCCCACAGGGAGGGACAAAATATAACCTGTCACATACAGTAAAAGCATAAAACACACCCAGCACAAACATGCAATTCCCTCCCCATAGCCCTGGAGATAATCAAGTCTGATAAAGTAATAACTTGATTATCTCCAGGCAGAACAATCACTATTTTTCCCAATATCTGGAACACCCCTTTATACATGGGGTATCCCCACAAATAATATGTCCCCTGATAGCCCCGATCTGGGTAACCAACATATTGAAATTTCACCCAGATCGGTTCAGGGGTTCTCAAAAACGATGGAAGTCCTCTGTGACCGGTTCACCGTGGTGGGCTGCCCAAAATAGTTCCACAAGTTTGGGTGGTTTTGCCGGTCACTTTAGAAAAGGGAGTAAAATGAATAAAAGTACCGAATGGATTCCCCTGGCTCCTAGCAGCGATTGTTCCCCTCATTCGTATGCACAACTGTACCGAATAGCACTCTTTTAGCTAATCGGTACATATAGATCCAGAGTTCGTGTGTTTGAGACCTGTGTTCGGGAAGTCGAGTGTCCGATTTTAGTTCCAGACACTCGACGACCAAGTCCCGCTGCCTTTGTTCGTCTGAAAAAAGATGGCCACGGTTTTCTCAGCCACGTGGCGTTCGGTAGTACGAACGCTGGCCGCACACGTAGAGGGTTTAATTGACGCAGGCTTTGAAGTTAAATAAGCCAGGTGGTGGTCTTTGTTCGGTAGTTCCATCTACCGAAGGGAAAACTGAAGAAATACCGAATAAAAGGGTAATTTCTTTACATCCCTCAACACCCACTTCTTCAGGAAAGCTTATGGCCTCCCAGAGTAACTTTTTTCACAACCCTGTCTCTTGCTCTCTCTTAAAGAACCAAACTTCACAGTCACCTTCCAGTTCTGCTACTTTCCCACCTTGTTGCTTTGTTGCATCCTGTTCAATGCTCTTTCATATTAAGTGTGAAGGACTTACTATGAAAGAGGTAAATTATAGTTGAATAGACATATAGCTCAAATTCTAGGTTTTGTTTTGGTTCGTAACTTGGACATTTGCCATCATTCTTGAGGGGTTAAATCGAAAGTATGTGGATGTGGTATATTGTTTTGTACACCAATGGTGGTCTAGGGCTTCTTGGTTGGCCTTATAACCCAACATGCTTTTAAATCAAAGAGGCTCATGCCGACCCATCACACAAGAAGGGAATTGGGTCCTCTATGTTCATACCACTAACAGCCACTACTTAACAGGGAATTTGAACTGGTATAAAAGAATCAAAGCTGTGATAGAGGAGGACAACTACAACTTCCTGCCAGTGCACTACACATGTCTGTCATATATTAAGATTTAATATTTTCTTCCATATATCTATATATAAATATATTCCACTTGCCCCACGATAGGTTTAGCAGTGTCTGCATAAAATGTATATTTTGAATGTGGATCTGAAAGAGCAAATATAAAAAAAATAGCTTGTGTTCTCGTGCCATAATTGCATCTGGTGGTTAGTCCCTGTGAGGTCCACAAAAAATGTTATTAGTTTTGGGTGTTGAAGTGGCCTTTTTATTTTAACCACAAGTATTGAGAATTTGACAACAAGCTCTGATCTCACCACCTGCCAGAGTAACTAATAATGAACCTATTAAGTCTGTCTTAACCACAGAACACATTGGTTGCAAGTTAAGGAAAATATTGGTTTTAAATGTAATTTTACAAAAGAAATCACATGGTTCCTTTAACATGCCACTGTATGTTCCTGTCACCCTATGGTGAAATGTTCTGTATCTGTCAGCTCTTTGTTTATATATTGGTCACTGTATGTAATGCGGTTAAGGCTTAGTTGAGACTGAAGAAGTGAAGGTTCCCAACAAAATAACAAACTAAAATACTTTTCCACTTCTAAAATGATAATAAAAAATGGAACAAATTCTGAACAGATTTATTTTTGTGCAAAATAACCATTATATATATATAAAAATTACATATGCAGTTTGCATTTTATGTATCCAATAGTATACTATGTTAAATATACATTGTACTTAAAAATAACAGGAGACATTGAGTCACAGTGGTTTTAATTCCAGTACTGTGTTCCCCTCAAGCTCTGTAGATCATAGTCTTGATAGTCTTGATAATAAATATATTGGGCCTTGTGTATGTGTATACATGATGGTTAAGCACATCAACTTCAACCTTTCAAAGGCACTTATTAAAGTTGTACAAGCAAATAAAGAAAAATATATCCTCTAATATTTATTACTTACACTGGAACAATGCTTCCAGTGTTTCATGCCATATTTTCAATCAGGGAAGACTTTGAGTTCCAAGGATATTTGGACAAAAACCAAAGGTACTGTAACAATGACCTTCTTACATCATAACCACTAAACTGCAATATTATAATGGTGCTTGCAGTGATCCTTTAAGGAATCGGCCTAAGCACTAAAACCAGCTCAATTCTTTACCATTTAGGAATTACTTAATTGCTGTACCCTTAGCCACACCTTCCACGGTTGTCAATTACACAGCCTGCCTACACACTCATGAGAAGATCTTAGACATCTTACATTTAGCATAAATGCCAGTGTTTACTTTGGAACTCAATTCTCCAACAGCATGTTATTCTCAGTTTTATTATTTACCAGTTATTGAGCGTGAACACAGAATACTGTTTTATAGAACAAAATCCAAATGTGGATCATGCCTTTCACCCTGTAGGACTTAAGGAAATAAAGGGCCAATTTTGCTATTTTAATAAGAAATACTTCTAAAAGAGATGTAGAGATGTATGAAGGCTGCATTTTCTATATATGTTTCTAATTAAAGGTGTGATGTTGCCACACTAAGGGAAGACCTATATGTGACGAGGCAACTATACAGGAAGATCCCAATCCAGGTAGGGGGCCTCTTTAAATATTAAAGAGATATTTCTCTAAACCAGCAGAAGCACAGCTAAATCCTGGGGCCCCAAGGGCTGTCAGGGCGATCCTGGGAAATCATATATAATTTTTGTAATGGAGAAAGCGGATTTGCAGGCACAGAAGCAATTCCTATGTTTACAAAGTACTAACATACTCTACAGAGCGGTACCTTGTTTTAAGGTTGCAAGGAAACATACTGAAAGTTGTTTTGCAAATATGTGACGGTCAAAAAATTTTAGTTTTATAAAAACTTGTTTAGACTGTTTTAGATCATTTGCAAATATTACTGCTGAGTATTTTACTGATTTAGTGAGGCACAAGGAAACTTAAGGGACTCACCTGTTCTGATGCATCTACAATCTATTTTTGTCAGGATCGGGACAGGGATCCAACACGCAGAGTACAAAGAGTGGAAAGGTACGTATACCGGGCCTTAGAATGGCCGGACTAACGTACCGAGAGTAATAGAGAATAGTCAGAGACAAGCCGAGGTCGAGGGAACGGGAAGACAGATAAGCGAGAGACAAGCCGGGTCAAGGGAGAACAGAGAAGCAGGGAAGTACAACAAGCCGAGTCAAAACCAAATAGAGCAAACTAGAATACCAGAGCACTGAGTGACTAGACAAGCTAGAACCACGACAGGGCAATGAGCTGAAGAGAGAAGCAAGCTTAAATACCCTGGCTCCGGATGGTAAGCACGCCTCTGACAAGTGCCGATTGGATATCGGACACTTGAGTGACAGGTCGCTCGTGATAGCGTCATGACGTCACGTATTGAGCGTCCTGCTAGAAAAGGATGTGGATTCCTCGCGGCCGGTGTTTAAGTGGCTGGATGAACCGCGAGGAACGGAGGAAACAGCTCGCCTGGATGGATAAACCACCAAGTCTCTACCTCCCTTAGAGGTAGAGGACTCAGGTACCCTGACAGTACCCCCCCTCTCAGATACGCCCACCGGGCGGAAGGAACCGGGGCGAGATGGGAAGCGGAGGTGAAATGCTCTGCGAAGGCGAGAAGCATGAACGTCCTCCTGAGGTACCCAACTCCTCTCCTCAGGACCATATCCCCTCCAGTTGACCAGATATTGCAATTTTCCCCTTGAAATTCTGGAATCAACGATGGAGCTTACCTCGTACTCCTCCCGACCCTCCACCTGAACAGGACGAGGCGAGGAGACCTTAGAGGAGAATTTGTTGCAAATAAGAGGTTTCAACAAGGAGACATGAAAAGAGTTAGGAATGCGTAAGGCAGGTGGCAGAGCAAGGCGATACGCAACCGGATTGATACGAGTGAGAACCCTGTAAGGGCCTATGTAGCGAGGAGCAAATTTCATAGATGGAACTTTTAGTCGAATATTCTTAGTACTTAACCATACCCTATCCCCAGGAACAAAAACAGGAGCCGCTCTTCTATGCTTGTCAGCGTGTTTCTTGAACAACGAGGAACTATGTAACAGAATTTGCCGAGTCTGATCCCATAATTTCTTCAGGTTGGCGACATGATCATCAACCGACGGTATCCCCTGAGAAGAGGAAACCGAAGGAAAAATCGAAGGATGAAAGCCATAGTTCATGAAGAAAGGGCTAGAGCGAGTTGAATCGCAAACAAGGTTATTGTGTGCGAACTCCGCCCAAGGAATCAGACCGACCCAATCGTCCTGGTGTTCGGAAACAAAGCAACGCAGATACTGTTCGATCTTTTGATTGGTACGTTCAGCAGCTCCGTTAGACTGAGGGTGATAGGCCGAGGAGAAGTTCAATTTGATGCCCATTTGAGAACAAAAGGATCTCCAGAAACGTGAGACAAATTGAGAGCCTCTATCAGAAACAATCTCCGAAGGAATCCCATGTAGGCGAAAAACCTCTTTTGCAAAAATCTCCGCCAATTCAGGAGAAGTCGGAAGTTTAGGTAATGGCACGAAATGGGCCATCTTAGTAAATCTATCCACCACCGTGAGAATAACAGTCTGTCTCTTGGAAGCAGGCAAATCAACGATAAAGTCTATGGACAAACAGGACCAAGGTTTCTCAGGAATGTCCAAGGGGTGTAACAGGCCACATGGAGATGCATGAGGTAGTTTAGTCTTGGCACAAGTTTCACAAGCTGCGACGAACTCCTCAATATCTTTTCGAAGTGAAGGCCACCAGAAATCCTTGGATATCAAAGAGTATGTCTTGCGAATACCAGGATGACCAGCTATTTTACTTTCGTGAAAACATTGTAAGAGCTCCAGTTGAAGTTCAGGAGGAACAAAGTTTCTTCCCTCAGGAGTGTTTCCGGGAGCTAGATGTTGTGACTTCAAGATCTGGTCAAGTAGCGGAGAATGAATTTTGAGACTGGTATTAGCAATAATATTGCATTTGGGTACAATGGAGGACATAAGTGGTTCAACTGAAGCAGAGGGCTCATATTGGCGAGATAGCGCATCGGCTTTAGAATTCTTTGACCCAGGTCTGTAAGTCAGAACGTAATTGAAATGGGTAAGAAACAACGACCAACGAGCCTGCCTGGAGGACAACCGCTTAGCCTCTCCGATATAAGACAAATTTTTGTGGTCAGTTAGAATGGTAACAGGATGTAATGTACCTTCCAATAAATGTCTCCACTCTTTCAAAGCCTTGATAACCGCTAGTAATTCTCTGTCACCAATGTTATATCTGCTTTCAGTACCGGTCAATTTTTTAGAGAAAAATCCACATGGATGTAATGGTTTATCAACCCCCAACCTTTGAGATAGGACAGCACCTAAACCAGTCTCTGATGCGTCTACCTCAAGTAGAAAAGGCAGAGAAGTGTCGGGGTGAACTAAAATTGGAGCGGAAGCGAAAAGCTCCTTGAGAGTTTTGAACGCAAGGAGAGCTTCAGTAGTCCAATTCTTAGTATCAGCACCCTGTTTGGTCATATTAGTGATAGGTGCGATAATGGAAGAATAGCCCTTAATAAAGCGCCTATAATAATTAGAAAACCCAATAAATCTCTGTACGGCTTTAAGACCTTTGGGTAAAGGCCACTCTAGAATGGATTGGAGCTTATCCGGATCCATCTTAAATCCCTCTCCAGAGATCACATAGCCGAGAAAGGTTACCTGGGTTTGATCAAAGCTACATTTCTCCAACTTGCAGTACAAGCCATGCTGGAGAAGCTTGTGCAAAACCCTCCTGACTTGCTTGTGATGAGTCTCAATCTCACTAGAATGAATGAGTATATCATCTAGGTATACAATGACGCAATCTTGCTGAAATTCCCTAAGAACCTCATTTATCAGATCCTGGAATACAGCTGGCGCATTGCATAACCCAAAAGGCATAACCGTATATTCATAGTGACCATATCGAGTATTGAATGCCGTCATCCACTCATGTCCCTGCTGGATTCTCACCAAGTTATATGCCCCTCTGAGGTCTAACTTGGTGAAAATTGTAGAGCCCTTCAAACGATCGAAGAGTTCGGTGATCAAGGGAATCGGGTAGGCATTTTTAATGGTTATCTTATTCAAGCCTCGATAATCAATACAAGGTCTCAAAGAACCATCTTTCTTTTTAACAAAAAAAAATCCAGCCCCGGCAGGGGAGGAGGACCTCCTGATGAATCCCTTGTCTAAATTCTCGTGAATATACTCCTCTAGAACTGAGTTCTCTTTAGTAGATAATGGGTATACATGACCTCTGGGAGGCATGGTACCAGGGAGTAGGTTAATTTTGCAATCAAAGGGCCTGTGTGGGGGTAAGGTATCGGCTTTCTTTTTGTCAAATACTGCCTTTAAATCTAGATACTGAGGCGGGATTTGTGTCTCTGTAGGATTGTCAGAGGTAGTCGATGTGTTAGTTAATCCGAGAGGTAAGACCTTCCGCAAGCATTTTTCTTGACAATTCTTTCCCCACGAAACTATCTCCCCTGACTCCCAATTAATAATAGGGTTGTGTCTCCTCAACCAGGAGTACCCCAGGACTATGGGAATAGACGGAGAAGAAATGAGCATTAAGGATATATCCTCTTTATGTAGGATGCCAACCGTTAAGTTAATCGGTATGGTCTCATGGAAAATAACAGGCTCAAGTAACGGTCTACCATCGATGGCCTCAACAGCCAGTGGTGTCTCTTTTAACTGGGATGGGATAGCATGCTTGGCAACAAAACCCTGATCTATAAAGCTCTCAGCAGCTCCAGAATCGATTAGTGCCATAGTCTTTACTACTCCCTTCTCCCACCTCAAAGAAACGGGTAACAGAAGCCTGAACTCTTTGTAGTTGTGAATAGAGGACAAAGTAGAAACACCCAAGGCCTGTCCTCTAGAGAAACTTAGGTGCGAGCGTTTCCCGAACGATTAGGACAATTTAGGCGTAAATGTCCTCTGACTCCACAATACATACATAAACCCTCCCTTCTTCTGTACTGTCTCTCTCTCTCTGTGAGATGAGTACTGCCTATCTGCATAGGTTCAGAAATACGTAAGTCCTCGAACTCAGAATTTTGAAAGGTAGGCGCTAGTTTAAAGGAGGGTCTACGGGTCCTATCTCGAGTGTTCTGCCTCTCTCTTATGCGTTCATCAATACGAGATATAAAAGAAATTAAATCCTCCAAATTCTCAGGGAGTTCTCTAGTAGCGACCTCGTCAAGAATTACATCTGATAACCCATTCAGAAACACATCTATATAAGCCTGTTCGTTCCACTTAACTTCTGCCGCCAAAGACCTGAACTCTAGTGCATAGTCCACAAGTGTTCGATTGTCCTGTCTAAGGCGCAACAGTAATCTAGCTGCATTGACCTTTCTACCAGGAGGGTCAAAAGTTCTTCTAAACGCAGCTACAAAGGCATTATAATTATAGACTAGTGGATTATCATTCTCCCATAAAGGATTGGCCCATCTCAGAGCTTTCTCAATGAGTAAAGTAATAACAAATCCAACCTTCGCTCTATCTGTAGGATAAGAGCGGGGTTGTAATTCGAAATGGATGCTAATCTGGTTCAGAAAACCACGGCACTTCTCCGGTGACCCGCCATAACGTACTGGTGGGGTAATACGGGAAGAAGCACCTACAGTGGCTACCTCTAGACCTGAGACTGCAGGAGAAATAGAAGGAGTACGTGTCTCCTAAGGTGGGTTACTAGCACGAGACAAAAGTGCCTGTAGTGCTAGAGCCATCTGATCCATCCTATGCTCCATGGCGTCAAACCTGGGATCAGAAGAACCAAGCTGACTGTTTGTACCTGCAGGATCCATTGGCCCTGTCGTAATGTCAGGATCGGGACAGGGATCCAACACGCAGAGTACAAAGAGTGGAAAGGTACGTATACCGGGCCTTAGAATGGCCGGACTAACGTACCGAGAGTAATAGAGAATAGTCAGAGACAAGCCGAGGTCGAGGGAACGGGAAGACAGATAAGCGAGAGACAAGCCGGGTCAAGGGAGAACAGAGAAGCAGGGAAGTACAACAAGCCGAGTCAAAACCAAATAGAGCAAACTAGAATACCAGAGCACTGAGTGACTAGACAAGCTAGAACCACGACAGGGCAATGAGCTGAAGAGAGAAGCAAGCTTAAATACCCTGGCTCCGGATGGTAAGCACGCCTCTGACAAGTGCCGATTGGATATCGGACACTTGAGTGACAGGTCGCTCGTGATAGCGTCATGACGTCACGTATTGAGCGTCCTGCTAGAAAAGGATGTGGATTCCTCGCGGCCGGTGTTTAAGTGGCTGGATGAACCGCGAGGAACGGAGGAAACAGCTCGCCTGGATGGATAAACCACCAAGTCTCTACCTCCCTTAGAGGTAGAGGACTCAGGTACCCTGACAATTTTGACACAGACAGGGTAATTATTCGATTTTGACTTTTGATTTTGTCACGCTAATTCGCTTGAATTTTGAAACAGCAGTGTGAATTCAGCAACCGTGATCCATTTATGACGCTGCTTTATCAATTCAGCCATGATCACAACAGTATCGATGCAGCTTCATTTTTACTAGGCTGTGGTCATTCTGACTCTAGCATAAAGTGATGAGAGCCGCAATCATCTTGCCTTTTATCTCTTTTTTTGGTGTCAGTGTCTAGGTAGACGACACAAAACAGAAACAAAACTGGCAGAAGGGACTGGGCCTATATAAACTCTTTGGACCAGTGCCCTTTTGCGGTTTCTCATAGCCCAGAAGTGTGGCATCCTGCAATTCCTGATTTACTGTTCCTGACCTGGCTATGTCTAATTCTCAGTTTCTCTACTCCTGTTTATTGCTTTTTGATTCAGCTACTTTCCCGACCATGAGTTTCTCTTAGACCTTATTTCCATGTACCAGACCCAACTTCATTCCTGACCTTGAGTTTAGTCTTACCCAGTATTAGAAGTTATCCTCTACCTTCCCAGTACTCCTTCCCCTGGTTTGAACTGGTTCAAACGTAATTCTGATACTTCTGATTTCTATCTTAAGTGTTAAGCCAAGCCATGCTAAGAGCTGGTAATATGACTTCCAGTCCTTTCCAATGGTGCCCTTGGTAGGTTGCTAATATATATCTTGCAGAGGATTCTTTTGTATCCTGACAGTGCACTGCTCCAAAGATCACAGGAGTTTATATAGGCCGAGACCCTTGCTTCAGATTTGCGTCATTGGGCACTACATCAGGCAAGACACTGACACAAGTAAGGGGATAAAAGGTCTCAAATGGTTAGGTTAGGTGGTGCTACTGGAACCTAGTAAAAATGGCGCTGCGTTGATACTGCTGTGATCATTGTTGAATTGACATGGCTGCATCATAATTTGAGCTAGGTTGCTGAGCTGATATAGCTGCATCAAAATCAGAACAAAATTTCTGATTCTGTTACTGTGGCAAAATTTACACTGAAGCACCAGAAAAGGTCAGTCTTCTTACACTAACACAAACTGTGCAGTCTTGTATAACAGCCACAGTCCAAAACATTTTAGGAATTTAGTTACTTTATCTCTGTGTGTCCCCCAATCCCTCTCATGATGATCGTTTGTTGTTTTCTGTATGGAGATGTTTTACTTAACAGCCACTGTTGATCCATCCATTCATGCAAATGTAAGGGGACTTCTACTGATACTGGATGGAAGGAATTTGGTGAATGTGATGAAGTCGGGGAGACTGAGTTTTTTGTTCATAGAGTTGTGTTTTTTATAGGCCTTTTACTCTTTTTCTTTAATTAAGATCCAAAGGTTTTGTGTTTTTGTATTTTTTATGTCAGGTTAAATTTTATTCTTAAGAGATGAGAAGTCAGAGAAGGACTTTTTGGAGAGGAGTTAGCAGTTCAAGCGAAGGAGTCCTGGGAGCAGCAATGCACACAGTCCCAAAATTTGAGAAATATACATGGGTAATGAGCAATGGGATTAAGGCATCAGAAGAGAAGTACCCAGAGCATGAGACAGTAGTGTGGTCAACAATTCCGAAGGTCCAGCACAGATCCGGGCAGGCAGTAGAAATCGGACATCAAACCCAAACTTTAGCAAACCAGAAACACTATAGTCGTGAATAGTAAGAGTGCAGCAGGATAAATAATGGTTACTTTGTAACAATGGAGTACTGTCTTGGCACATTATACTCTATAAATATTTTATATAGCAATGGATATGACACCTATGTTATGTATGCAGTGTTGAGTACTAATGCTTAGATTTACATCAGCCCAGTAAATGCACATGTTCTGTTTCTTGTAGTGGCGTTGATAGTGTGTCATAAAAGAAGCAGAGTGACACTGCTTTTGATAAACATCGGTTTAGTTTAATGTTAAATGGATTGGGAATGAAAGAAAAACGGTTACCTGTTTTTGATATTAACAGAAAATAAAAGTTTACTTGTAATAATGGCTATTTAAGTATAATTTTTAATGTATAGATTGAAGCAACTGCAATATTAGGTACTTAACGATTTAACTGCAGTGCAAGAAATTTAACACAAATATAAATATTGTGTGAACAATGAAACACATACTTTTTTTTTTTTTTTACTAAATGTCTTTTTGACAGAAACTGAATAAAGTTTCCTAATTATAAACAGTATTTCGTTCACTGCCAGCTGTGTGTTGCATCTTACTGCATTTGTTAGCTAGTGGTCCCCTTAACCAAATGTATATAATTACTATAACATAAATATTCTTTACATTCAACACACAAAAGATTGCCTGTACAAGAGACCAAAGACTCTCATAGGGTAAGTTGCAACCAATGGGTAAAATTTAAGAGATGACAAGAATACAACTCACATACTTCTGAGCCTCATATAGCGTTCTGAAACTTTAACAGCATGGCACAAAATAGCCTTAATGTAGATGTTTTCATTCATAGATTCTATCCCTTGTATCTGGCAGTGTAAACATTACTTCTTCTTATGAGAAATGCAACGCAATGTTTACAATTGGCCACAATTACAACTCTTGAGTACTTCTCCGATAAGTCTTGTTTTTTGGAGGTCACTAACACATTTTCCAAGGAAGAATTCTTAAATTCTTGTGCTAGATTTTTTTTAGATAAACAGAAGAGGCAATGTCCATTTGTAGAAGAAGAATATCAACTTGTCTTTTGCTAGACTTCTCAAAGCAAAAAACCCAACCAATAGTTCCAGACAGCTGAAGAAAAGTTTGTTTGTCTTTTGACAAGTCTGATTTGCTTATCAAATCTTGTGCCATATTGTAAGTAAAAAAGGGGTATTGGGGTTAATACTAATTTGAACATGGGAGATGAACATGCTAACTGCAATACTTACTGCTTAACTTGACTCAGTTTAAATTTATGCTTTCCTGTGGTCACCTCCAAAGGGGCACCAGGAGTGAAGGGGCAAGGTGCTCAACCCAATAGGAATCTGGTCTGGATTCCAAATGTACACAGAAAAAGGGGGATTGGGGGCACATGCAATATTGCCATGTGTTTAATTAAATAATGTTACTTTAGGGCTCCACGTGTCCATCAACCACCCTGCCTGTTTTATGTGTGGTCATCAGATACCATCCTTTTCAGCCATATTTCAGCCATTTCTACCTTGCTATGTTTCTATGTAGTAATTCTAAATGCTATAGAATAATCTATAATGTGATCATCTGGACTCACTAAAGCTTTTTGTTATGACATTGCCTCTGACCTTCTAACACCTATTTCTACACAGTGCTTCGGTCATATTTAGAGGACTAAAGGCTAGCTGAGCACCAAGCAAAGTAACGAATAGACTTCTGCAGCTTATAACTTATAATGTGAATAATTATGCAGACATAGTGGGTTATGTCACATTTGCTTTGACGTTGGCGCCAGTTTTGATGTAAATGTGTATTATAAACTATATATATAAATTTATATATATTAACTCTCACCCTGCAGGTGGTATTTTGTGTATTCCTCATTCTCTGGTCCTCTACCAGAGGTCTGAGGGTTCTGCACAGTATCTGTTCCTAGAACAGCACTCTTCTGGACAGTCATCTCAGATCTTCCAACTAGAATATATATATATATCCTAATACCTGCTCTTGCCCACCCTTGTCATGCAATGTTAAATAGGGCCCTGAAATGAGGCATCTGTGACAGGGAGGGGTCAGGGCCAGATTAAGAGCCCTGTGGGCCTGGTGCTGACAATTATGATGGGCCTAATTACAGAATCTTATCGACCAAAAACACTAAAACAGTCATACCTCTCAAGTGTCATGTATCTGATGGAGTTGGTGTTGGAGGGAAACTCAAATGATGCAGCTATAAGAAAACACATACTCTATGCTAATCTCTATCTAATTTATGCTTTCTCTTTCAAGTAATCCAAACTGCTGTGTCCAGTGAAGCAGGAAGTCAATGGGAGGAGTTAAAGGGGGGGCCACTGACCTGAATCACGTGACCAGAACTGCCAAAAGGGGCGAACATGCCCAAAAAGGGGGCAGGTCTGTCCAAAGAATTGGAAGGCCAGCCTGGCATCAGTGTCCCTATGTATCACAGTGTCAGTGTCATCATGTTGACCATTTCCCTAGTCTACCATTCTCTGTGTCCCCATTTCTCCCAGTGTCCCCATGTCTCAGTGTGTCCAGTGTCACTAGGATACTAGGGGACACTAAGAGACATGGGGACACTGAGAGACCCATGGACGACATGGGGGCCATGAGACACTTGGGGACACTGGGAGACATGGGGACACAGACATTTGGGGAGAAATGGGGTCACAGACACGGGTCACTGAGACATGGGGACACAGACATTTGGGGAAACTAAGACACTAGTGATACAGAGACATGGGAACACAGACACTGGGAGACTAGGGGACACTGGGAGACTAGGGACACTGGCTGGGAGGCATCGGGACACAGACACTGGAAGACATGGGGGCACTTATGGACATGGGGCCCCAGACATTTGGGGACACTGGGAGACATGGGAACACAGAGACATGGGGACATGGATACTGGGAGACATGGGGACACTGAGACACTAAGGACACTGGCTGGAAGACATAGGGACACAGAGACATGGGGACACTGAGACACTGGCAGGGAGACATGTGGACACTGGGAGACTAGGGGACACTGGCTGGGAGACATCGAGACACTGTGTCCCTAGTGTCTCCGTGTCTCCCTATGTCTCACAGCCTCCCCATGTGTCTCAGCGTCCTCATGTCTCACAGTGTCCTCTAGTATCTCAGTGTCCCCATGTCTCCCTGCTGCCATTCCCCCCATTCTTCACATACTGAGCTGTAGTCTGTCTCTGTAGGCTGGGAGCTGCTGTCTGGACTCTCTGTGCTGTGTAGCTGCTCACCAGTGGATCAGTGAGTAGAGAGAGGCAGGGAGATGCTGTAACTTCCTATCCCTGCCTCTCTCCATACACAGTGACCCCTACTGGCCGGTGCTGGTATTGCAGAGTAATCTTCGTTTATACTGCAAAAATATTTGCATTTGTATTGCCGGTATTACTGCAATACTGTCACGGCCAGGCAGCCTCAAATAAAATACCAGTCAGGTGGCAAACCTAAGAGTAGTGTGTAAAAATGGGCCTATTCCATGGGCCTGGGCCTGGAGCTGCAGCTCCATCAGCCCCTATATTATTCCGGCCCTGGGAGGGATGCAAGACTGGGGAGTTGGCCTGTACTCTCTAATATATATATATGAAACCAAGAGGGCTCCCCTCAGCTGAACATGCATACTTATAATAAACGGTTACCCTACACTTTATAGATTGGTTACTTTGTTCTGTCTTTTCTGTAATATACAGATTTCATGTAATATTTTCATCCATGTTTACTCCAATTTGAATTTTTTTACTCTTTTTTTTTTTTACAATTTTATCATTTATTATATTTACAAAATAAGACAAATTAGTAAAATACTAGGAAAAAACAGAAGCATTTGCGATTTGTTTTATTCCTTAAAAACAAAGGAAGACGAAGAAATAAAGGCACACTAGTGGAGCCCTTACGTACATTGGAGAGAACGTTTGTGAACCGACAAAAGAAACAAAATGAGACTGGGAAATAGAGTGTCAGAATAAGTGCAATTAGCAATATCTTGGCGCAAATAGTGGAACAAATAGAAAAAGTGCCAGTAAACAGTATAACATTGAGCATCCCATTTTTTATACATAACCCCATAGTAGCTAAGGGCTGACATAAATCTGGAGTTACTCCGGACCTCGGGACAGCTGATTTCTAAAACAGTCCAGAAAGAAAAATTGTTCTTGCAGGTGGGTGACATTTCAGTGCTGTTGTAACTGGCCATGATAATCGTAGATCTGTTTTGTCTGGGATTGCAGGGCTGCAAGTGTTCTACATTAAGCGTTACTGCAGCAGTATTCAATCCACCTAATCAAGAACAGACTTTGGCCAGAGACTTGCATTTTGCAAGTCAATAGTTAGATGTTCCTGTCAAGCTTCCTTGAATAAAATAAGCATTCCAAACTAATTATGCTGCAGCTGTATGTAAGAGGGATTTTATATAGAGAGTCCTTCCAATGGTCTGCAGTCTATTCTATCACATTTGGAAAGTCATATCTCACATAAGATAAAAAAAAAAGAAAGCGGGATATCTTTTCCAAAGACAGGAACAGCACATGCTACTCCTCACTGAGCAGTTAATTTCTCACAATACCAGATTTTGTTGTGTTAGTTGGAGACAATACAATATTCATGAATTTTTGGTTTTATTTCTCATGAGAGGCAGGTTCTTCTGCTGGATAAGTGTATTCCAGGTTTTCTTTATATTGGACTAAGCAAAATACTGCTAGTCTGCCAAGTCAGGGTCTTGCACAGAATGTTAGATCTTTGCATGCTTGTACATAATAAAACAGTATTCTGTTTACATTGATCTGCTACCTCACATGCTTGCAAGCAACTTCAAGACCACCAGAAAGCTTCACATCCTTCCAATGTGGCTTGCACGTACCTCGGTGTTACACCTGCGTAAATTCCAGTCCCAGGATACAGCTGCTCGAAATGAGCGCCCATATGGTAAAAAGATTTAAACCAAAACCTGAACAAAGAGTTAGTTACAGACTTATAAAAATCTCAGAACAATAAATATTTGGAAGGAATTTTTTTTATTTTATTTTATAAAATAGAAGCACAAAAACACTCTGTAGTCATAAATATGAAATTTGTTTTTTAGCATGTCTCCTCTCTTGTAGACTGAAACACTCATAATCAGATATACAAGTTCCCTAGACAACGTAGGAAACTTTACTTTTTATATATTATATATAATTATATCTTTACTCCAACAAAAGCTGTGTTTTTAGAAAACACTGGTTATGGTTAGAGTAGCCCTTCTTTTCCTGCTCCCTCCAACGTAAAAAAAAACCCTATAAACTTACCTCTGTTCCAGCGCTGAGGCTAAGTTCTCACCTCAGCCTGATTCCCCTTCACTGAAGTCACTCTCTCTCGCTGCCTGAGCAGGGATGTCAGGGGGGGGACAGGAATGAAAAGGAAGACATGTGCAGCATGGGAGGGAGTGGGGGCCGTGCCGCCATTTGCCGGTCACCAGCGTGATGTGCGTTTTGACGTCAAACGTCAAGTATGCACGGAATTGTTATTAGCCATCCCGCAACTCTAATGACTTCCCAATGCTGGTGCTGGAATTGGAGTTACACCTCTGACAGCAGAGTGGTTAAACTGTGAATGGCCAGCGTTTTATAGTGAAACTCTGTACATACAGATTTCAGGCACCATGACCACTTTAAATCACCTCTGCACAAGAATTATTGCCATATAACTGGGAGAGAGATGGGAAAATAAATGCTGAAATAGAAGATAAATTATTAAAGGGGAGAAGAGAAGGTATACAGGTAGATTAGCAATAGGTGGTTGTGTTTCGACAATCTTTATTTATGTAAGGTTTTATATCAGAACATTTTCCAGAATCGAAAGAAAAATAAGTAGTAAAGGCAATCGCAAAGTATGGAAAATATATAAAAAAAAAACATAAGAAACCGTGTCAAGTAAGCAGCAATAGGTAGTGTGCATTATTTTGCAAGTGGGAGGCATGAACCTGATGGAGAGGAGAAATGTTAAGTGGGATAACACAGGAAAGGGGAGAAAGTGCAGAATGTGGTGTTAGCTTCTATATTTTCATTTAGTTAAAGGGGGAAATATTTTGGGTAGATATTTTTATTCTCAGTGGGGAATAAAGATGGTAATGATGGCTGTTTAGAAATGCAATACAAAGTATTTTAACACTAGCGTGTAGGGATGTGCATGGAAAAAATATTCGGTTCGGCATTCCGAAATTCGGGACTTCGGCACTTCGGTTCGACACTTTGGAACTTCGGAATTTCGGGACTTCGGCAATTTTGGAACTTGGGGTACATGTATGGTTAGGGTAGGGGTAAGGTTAGAGTAGGGCTCAGGGTAGGTCAGGGCATAGAGTTAGGGTAGGGTTAGGTTATGGGTAGCGTTAGGGGTAGGGGTAGGATTTAGGGTAGGGTTAGGGTTGGTTTAGGAGTAGGGTTAGGGGTAGGGTTAAGGGTAGTGTTGGGGTAGGGGTAGGGTATGGTTAAGGTTGGTTTAGGAGTAGGGTTATGGTAGGGTTAGGGTAGGGCTTGTGGTAGGGTTAGGGGTAGGGTTAAATTTGTGGCAGGTTTAGGGTTAGGAGTAGTGTTAGGGTAGGGTTGCGTTAGGAGCAGGGTTAGGGTTAGGAGTAGAGTTATGGTAGAGTTAGGGGTAGGATTAGGAATATGGTTATGGTAGGGTTAGGAATAGGGTTAGGGTTATCCTACCCCAACCCTACCCCTACTCCAACCCCTTACCCTACCCCAACCCCTAACTCTAACCCAACCACTAAGCCTACCCCAACCCCTAATCCCTGTTTTGCCACTTTTCAGAAATCCGAAGTTCTTCGGCACGTCCAAAATTCGGCAATTTGGCTCGGAATTCCGAAATTCGGCAATTTGGAAATTCCGAAATTTGGCACTTCGGCGGTTCGGTTCGGCATTCCGAAATTCGGCAATTCGGCACTTCAAACATTCGGAAGCATCCGCATGTCCGAATTTCGGCCGAATTTGCATTCGGAACGAAACGAATTGCACATGTCTACTAGCGTGTTCATATGCTTTTCTACAGACCTACAGCCTTCAGTGTGGAATATTATGCAATATAAACATTGCCTAGACATCAACATCCATTATCTGAAACCAATCCACTGCTCCATGTTAACTTTTATATAGAACAGTAAATTACAATATTTATATCTGTAGGAAGCTGCATATATGAACAATCTTTATTCACATGTCCAAAATATGTGTAGAGAGTTCAATCTTGGGTAATGTGATAACCATATGTCTGCATGAGCAGAACATGTGACAAATATTTAGACATCTACAGAGCAGTTTATATTTTCAGACTTTATGTCAACAGAGAACAGTCAAAATTATATATTTTTTTATATCTTCAGAGAGTGTTGTGTGTTTGTGAGTTTATACTGGCAGAGAGCAGTGTATGAAGTTAGTGTTGTGTAGGAATAGTCCAGCCAGCATATGTTGCTATATCTGTACAAGTCTCTACACGTGCCCTGATCAAGGTATGTTTTCCACATGTGCACAAAATCATATCTACACAGAAGCCAGCAGGTATTGTTCCCTTTGCCCAATCCTTCTCGCAGGCAGGAAATATCCCTTCTATCTACTCCTCCTCAATAGCAGGTGTCGTCCCAGCAGCCAGGACATGTCCTGACACCATCTTCTCAAAGATGCTCTACAGCTCACAGACATGTCTGTCACCAAGGCCTCACTTGTTATGCATTCAGCCTACCAATTTTACCTTTGGTGTTCGTGAACCCATACCTATTACACGTGATTTTTTCAGTAGAATTGGGGTTTTATTTTGCTACCTGATTGGTATACGTAACAAATTAAATATTTATTCATTTCTACATAACAAGGGGCAACTAAAGATTAATAACTCAAAATAGATTCACTAATTATACTGATTTTTAAAATGCTAAATATGTCTAGGATTGCAATTCATTTTTGGAAGTAATAGAACAAGTATTGCAAAGAGTGAATTATGGTTTTAAAGCTAAACCTTTGCAAAATTTGGAATGTCGAGATTACAACCATAATCCTAACACCAACCCTACCATAACCCTAACAGCAACCCTACCACTAACACCAACCCTACCATATCCCTAACAGCAACTCTAACCTTAACAGCAACCCTACCATAACCCTAACAGCAACCCTAACAGCAACCCTAACCATAAGAGCAACCCTACCATAACCCTAACAGCAACCCTAACACCAACCCTACCATAACCCTAACAGCAACCCTAACCCTAACACCATCCCTACCATAACCCTAACAGCAACCATACTCCTAACACCAACCCTACCATAACCTCAACAGCAACCCTAACCCTAACAGCAACCCTAACCATAACACTAATCCTAACCATAACCCTAACAGCAACCCTACCATCAACCCTACCATCAACCCTACCATAACCCTAACAGCAACCCTAACAATAACAGCAACCCTAACACAAACTCTAACATAACCCTAAAAGCAATCCTAACCATAACACCAATCCTAACTCTAATTTTAATCCTTACTCTGCATTAGAGGGAATTCCTCTGCTGAATACTGACATCAGCAAAGGGGATTTCCTGGCTTACACAGTACAGAGTGGTCTGTAAGAGATCTCCCTCTCTTGCTGCAGCTCCTGCATGCGGTCTGTGCTGATCACACTGTTATTCCTGCTGGGCAGCAGGCACAGCCCGGAGCTGATCACTATCAGCAGGGGACATGCAATGAGACCCAACCAGGATATTTTCAGACACTGTGGGTCTCTCTTTGTGTGGAGCAAACTTGTAATCCTTCAGGATGCAGAGATAATCACTGTGGCAAAACACAATCACTCAGTGGCAGCGATTTAAAGGGCTGTATGCAGCGCTCACTTTGAGCAGTGCACACCACTCATCTGTCAGTCTGAAGCCACTGATTACCATGAAAAATACCTGGGGCTCCTTGGCACAAACAGGTCACAAAAAAATTATTGGGATCCCTAGTAAGAGCAGGCCACGAATAACACCTTAGGCTTCCTGGTACTAGAAGGCCATGAATAATATCTGGAGCTCCCTGGTACCATCAGGCCACAAAAAAACTAGCCCGGCACAAATAATACTTGGGTGCCTTGTACCTGCAGGGATCTAGCCCTGTTGGTACCTGAATGGCATGTCGGTCCAAGACCATCAAGCAGTCCTTAAAGGGCTAGATCCCTTAATTTGATTTTAACCTTTAATCATATTTAATAATTTTAATGCATTCCTCTTCAACACGCAAAAAACATTAAATCTAGAGAACAGTTATTTAGAATAGCAATCCAATTCCAGTTGTTTTTCTCTATTAAGCCCTTGGGTGAAATGGTACCCAGAGCATATATTCCTCAAGTTTGCATTAACCTGGGGATATCCTTTCATAACAGATTGTATTTTTTAAATGTGTTTTTGTGCAGAGTCCAAGTTTAGATAATTAGTTTGTAGATTTGGTTGTGCTTCACAGTTAATCCCAATTAATATGATAAGAACTCAGATCTATTTTTACTTTAACACATAACCGTTCATACCCAGACTATAGCTCAGCCAAATACATCCTAGTATTGTTTGCACTGTTTAACCGGTTTGTGGTTCAGATGATACTTATCTTCTCTAAAAACTCACAAATGTGCCAGATGATCTTTTCTTGCTTCAAATAAAATGTATCTGACATATATATAAAGCCTGCATGTACCCAATAAACATGTCTAGACCATAGAAATGTTTTTTTATAGGTTTTCTGCGGTATGGCAGCAATCCACCAACATTCCTATAAAATCAGCAACATTGTAAAAAAAAAAGAAAAAGAAAAAAAAAGACTATGTTTTATGGTCACAGCAATACTTCGAAATTCTATACATTTTATAATGGGGGCTGCTTCTGCATTCCTTAACATAGGATTTAGGTCTGTTACATGTGATCTGCAGAAAAAAAGAATGCATCATTATCATCTTTTTGTATTTATGCCCTGCCCTCTGTAATGAGTCCTACAAAACAAGCTGAAGTATGATGGAGTGTGCGTTGACACATAAAATACTTTAATTCTGGGCTGAATGGCTGGGCTTTGTGTACATAAGAACATCTTCATGTTATTTAACCACTTCATAACAAGAAGTTGTGCAAAATCACCTAATATCAAATTACCACTCCAAAAGACAGGACAATTCGCAGGCCAGTCCTTTAGGGGGTCCAGGATCTGACGGCCCAACACAAAACCAATAGATGACATCAGAAATCCTGTTACAGCAGACTAAGAAATCTATAACAACAAATGGGGCACTTTTCAAACACCCTGCAACATCTTTTTATGTATGTAGTTTCTTAATATCTCAGCATCTCCAGTCATCATTAAGATGGGGGATGGGGTGTCAACTAAATTACAGCACTAATCATAACAGATAAAACATGTTTATTTTCTATAGCATTACAAAACAAAAAACTAAATAGGTACTGACAAAATTCAGTGCCAGGGTGCCAGAAAGACAGACCAGGGCTACCTGAGGGCCTAACCCTAGAAACTGACCCACAAAAAGCAAGAAATCTAAAGACGTGGCTAATCTGAAAAATACAGAATAACCCTTCCTGGTAATATCATTGTAATAAAATAAGTACAATCTACTAGATACTACTCAGAACAGAATGATTGTATAAAGTATCCTGCTTTAAATTAGAGAAGCTAATTAACATAAGATGTTATAATGTGGCAGTGTGAGGTCAACCACTATCGGGGCTTTAATCACAGGTTGCCTATGTGGTCACCAAATGTGACTCCATAAAATCTCAAAACCACATGCCATAAAAAAAGCTGATAAGGTTAAAGGACGGTGGAGGGTGGTTACAAATTCGGAGTGGTTACAAAGGTGGGCGGAGGGGTGGTTACAAATTCGGAGAGAATCGTTACACATTATTTTGGATCCATTTGTTTTCGTAAGGATAGAAAATTAGGGACTTATCTAATAAGCAACCGGAACAGCAACATTAAGAAAAAAGGTATTTTTTGCTCGTTCAGCTGTTTAGTAGGTAGCTCCTCAATTTGCCATCCTTACATGGGATTGCAATAATTAAGGGCATCGAATTAGAGTCTTATCTACTAAGTATCTCAAAGAGTAAGTTTAAGAAATGATGGCTTTTCTTATTCATGTTCTTTTAGCTGTTTAGCAGATAGCTCCCTAATTTGGGCTAAGGGAGCTCCAACCTCATAATTATATTACCCTAGCTTACAGATGATACTGTAGGGGCTTTTAATTTAGTTTATTATTTATCTAAACCCTTCCACACAGGGTGGGGGTAGAGGAGGACCATTATGCCCCCAACACAATTGTTGTCTCTGCTACTCTTTTATTCACAAATACTACAATAGAGAGAAAAAAGTAACAAAGAAAAAGATTTGATAAAAAATTTAGAAAATGAAAATTATTAGAATCTGCAAAAGTTGCTAGAAATAATCAAACAAATAACATAAAATTTAAAAATAATAAACAATAAATAAAACATATGCTGTTGCCTAATTCATCACAAGGTATTATATGTCTTTAACGTTTTACTAAACCCATTTTGAGGTCTCACCGACGTATTGTGAAAGTGGAAATAAAAAAAAAGATTGAAATCCGCAGAGATCTACCAGTGTTAGTTCTCTGACCTTTCACCTCAGCTCCCAGACAATTGCCCTACAGCGCATAATAAAAGAACATTCAGCTGCCTTTCTTGTTCGAAATATTCGGAAAATTGACATTTCGGGAAGTACCTTGTAAATTTGCAAATGTCAGCACCACAAGCTGCAAGTGTACACGATACCCTTGTTACAATGAAATATCAGCTAATATTTGTCTATTGTAGTACTCACCGTTTCAATTCGATTCCATTTAAGGTAATATTGTAGCTTGTTTTAATTTTCAACTTTAAAATGGTGGAAAATGATTTAGTTACTAATAAACTCCACATATAACAAACAGATGTAGCTTTTGAGACACCCATATAAAGCTTCCAGATGTTTTAAGGCAGCATAGCGAAGGGTTTATTGACGATGACATTCACTGAAAGGAATATACAGCCAGCTTATCAGACAAACCTATAGTTGCCCACACCATACAATTTAAATAGTTTGATATTTGCCTTCTTATTACTCTTTAATGCACGCTACAGATGCCTTTTTAATTATATATAAGAGAAATATGTCCTTCCTAAAATAAATAATAATAATTAAGTTGCTCATTAAATCAACTTTTGAAAATTATAATTTCTGTCTTACTTTTTCAAAATATGCATTTGCAGCACATTTTACTTGTATGCACACTCAGGAAATTATTTAGTTTTTTTTTTTAAGGTGAATAATTTGATTACGCAATCATGAAGAGTATTTACTTTTATTTAGCAAACCCAATAATTATTCCCTTTTTTTTTTGTAAGCATAATTTTAACATTAAAAACACAAACTTCAGGCACAGAGATGATCTTTATAATGTATCAAGTCCCGTGTTCTTCATTTTAAACCAGGCTGTCCAACCTGCGGCCCCCGTATGTTGCTGAACTACAACTCCCATGATTCTTTCAATGAAACAGATAGCCAGGGAATCATGGGAGTTGTAGTTCAACAATATCTGGGGGCCACAGGTTGGACAGCCGTGTCTCAGACCTAATAAAAAGCAGCCAAAGATAGCCAAGAGTCCATGC
The DNA here is from genome assembly GCF_036172605.1 of Pelobates fuscus. NCBI lineage: Eukaryota > Metazoa > Chordata > Amphibia > Anura > Pelobatidae > Pelobates > Pelobates fuscus. The sequence goes on along the minus strand of NC_086321.1, from coordinate 95,295,888 downwards.
AGAAACCTAAATGGCTAACAGGCTATTAAATGAACCAATTTTAGTGTAAGGCTGGGCTTACCTTAGACCTCGCCTCCGGGTTTGAATACATGCAAGTTATTGCTTATAAACTACATTTTTGGTTTTAAAACTCTGCCTTGAACCAGCTACTGCATGGTTTTGCAAATTCCTCATAATAATGTGCTCAGTTTGTTCTTGAGCTATGGTACATGCCTTTTTAACATGTATATTTGTATATTTTGCTTCACATGCCCTATTTGCATATTTTAGTGTCAGCTTTTGTATCTTGCATTTAAAACCTATATATAACCTGCATTGGTATACCTCTGTCAAATTTTAAACACTTTATTGCTAAACTGTGAATTGTGGGAAATAAAAACTGAACTGAAAAAGTAATTAAGGCCAAAATAGCTCAGTTTGATGAGTAGCTGATGCAGGTATAGGTTTTTATAGGGAGAATTAATGTAAATGGTAAATTAAGTCTTCAAGACGGTGGACAGAAGCTACCTAAAATTATATTACATACAATGTAAAAACCTTCGGTAATTTCCTCCATTATTTACACTAATTGAAATGAAATATCAGGAAAGGGACTATCCACTCTGGAGATCAGGGCTCGAGTCCTGCAGAAACATGTGGGAATGGGGTTCCTGCACTTTTTCCACAGCAGGAACGCCGTTCCCGTTAGTAGTCCTGCAGGACTTGTTTGCCCTTGTTAGCCTCGGGGCAGGCGGCCGGTTGAAGTCTAGGCGGGCAGCGAGGTTGCATGCCACAGAGTGATGCCGGAAACTGGAATGTGACGTCATATTCTGGCTCCCGGCATCACCCTGCGGCGCGTGAGGGAGTTGAGAAGGAAGAGCTCACAAATCAGCGCTCCTTTGTCGCCCGCCTGGAACTCAGCTGATCGCCCGCCTGCCTTCCTGCCCGTCTTCCTGCCTGGATTTAAATGAAAATACATTTTTTTTTATCTGTGAGTGTTGGAGTGATTCTGTGTGTGTATATCTGTCAGTGTATGTCTGTGAATGTGCGCATCTGTCAGTGAATGTGTGAGTGAAAGAGTGTGTGTGTTTCTGTCAGTGTGTCTGTCTGCCAGTGAGTCAGAGAGCCCCCGTACCCACTCACAGTCCCCTTACCCACCATACAGCCCCCCTACCCACCTTACAGAAACCCTACCCACCTCACAGCCCCCCTACCCATTCACAGTGCCCCTACCAACCCCCCCTCCCCACAGTCAAGATGTATTTCAAATTTAAGGACAAAATAACTGAATTGAAATAATTATCCAAGTCAGCTACGTTTCCAGTTTGGATATTTGGGTCTCAAGTTTAAAATTAATTTTGCAGACAATTCTCACTTCAGGAAATAACCGTGTCAACATGAAATCCAAATCCCTTGCTTTTCCTTATCAATCGCTTAGGGTCCACACATAGACACATATCTTGCAAAAGGAAAATATTGTCAGACAGTGCAAACTAAAAGATTCCAAGTGGAACTGACCCCTAATCCTTTCTGTGGTTTAGATAGCAGGAGTAATATTCTTGTAGTGGGAGCTACCAAGCTTCTCCTTATAGGGCTATTCACTAATGTGAGAAACCAAAGAAAATTCAAAGTTCAAAGAATTTCAAATTTAAGGTCAAAATTGCCCAACTAAAAAATTCTCGGAATCAGCAATGCTTCCAGCTCAGGTTCTCTGGTTGATTTGAAATTTACTTTAAGTTCACTTTGAATTCTCTTTTTAGTAAATAATCCTATCAGTGTGAACCTAAGTACATGTAAAAACGCAAGATGATAAAATGTAACATTTTATTAAAATATACAACCGTAAAAACGACAGCAGTATTTATTGTACAATTATCTGTATTATATGATCATGTGCCACCACTAACTGGCCGTGATGACATATCATAGAGCTCTACCATTAACAAAAAGACAGTACTGCTTATTGGGAAACTGGGGGATGAAGGAAAAGAAGAGATCAAATTTATATTTTTGTTTTTGAAGGTCCTTAATGAATCAATCCAATGAACACACAGGACAATTGCAATATGAAAACAATTAAATAGCCAGAAAACATACAACAATCAATGAATAAACAGATACACGTTAATATTGTATCAAAAATGCAATGTATCTCAAGGGAGAGGTCCATGAGCTGATGGCCACTCACATATGTTAGGTGATCCCAACCAGCTATAGTGGTACTGGGAAAACAAAGAAACTGGTAAGGAGGATTTGAGATTAACATTAAGGATAGTTGTGTAGTGACTACTACCATACGATGGAATTTTTAAACTGTTAGGAAAGGCTTTGGTCTAGTGCTTGCATTGCTTGAACAAACTTCTATTCAGAAGAACTATAATGTTAGATGTGGAAAAGTGTAATTTCATAAACTCCATGGAGCTGCTGTTGAATATTATTGTATGAATGAAAATATATCCATTCATGGGGTACTAACCTTAATTTCTTACCATAGAGATGACCCTGTGCTTAATTCTATTATCTTCCACTAGAGGGCAGACCTGGCTTATATTGGGTCAGTTAAAACGCATGGTTTTAATTAACCAAGCAGTTTCACAGGAAGCTTACACTATTTTGCAATTACTAAATTAACAACCACATTTAGGTACGATAGCAGTTGCAATTTTCCACATAAAACCTTTGATCTGGTTGCATGAAATACGCAGTTTAGGCTTAGTTCTAATCGACTGGTTGCATGAGACTCCTTGGGAAACACACAGATGCCTTTTCCGTATTTTGTTTAATGAAACAGTGTACATGAAGACCTGTGAGTGAGGACCAGACCATCATGCTGACAGCTGGGGCACACCGTCGGGTCACAAACAAATAATTCTTGACTCGGATGATGCATCAAGGACACTTGATGTGGAGAGAGCCCTTTTACCACACCAGGGAGTCTTTTCTGAATTTCCCCCCACATTTTCTGCAACTCTACAAACTGGTAAGAGAGGCCATTACAGACATTATGGATGACAGTGAGCATGACATCAGCTCTGTAAACAAAATCCACAATGTAATTCTACACAAAGTAAAACACCTCTTTATTCTCCACTGCTAAAGCTCTGCCTCTTTTTATGGCATAGTGACCTCCATCAATGGAATAGTCCAGCCTCTCTTCTACCGCATTCTTGACTAGATGATATGGGCCATACTGCAGGGAATCTCAAGAGTCATATACAGTATTTCCCTGCTTCACAGTCTGCTATTACAAAGGTGAAGAGTAGCGTCTATGCACTGCCCGCCACTATACAGTCAACTGTTACAAGTGTGGAGAGAGGCAGATCTGTGCACTGCCCACTGCTATACTATCTGCTGCTACAAATGTGGAGAGTGGGGTCTATACACTGCCCACCACTATACTATCTGCTGTTACAAGTGTAGAGAGTGGGGTCTATGCATTGCCCACTGCTATTATTATTATTATTATTATTATTATTATTATTGCCATTTATATAGCGCCAACAGATTCCGTAGCGCTTTACAATATTATGAGAGGGGATTTAACTATAAATAGGACAATTACAAATAAACTTACAGGAACAATAGGTTGAAGAGGACCCTACTCAATCGACCTTACATTCTATAGGAGGTGGGGTGTAAAACACATTAGGACAGGAATTTACACTCAAATAAGGTGGGCTGCCCTTTAGGAGAGGGCAGGAGACAGGTATGTTAGGTAGGGGTTAGTCTTGGAGGCCATAAGCATTCCTAAAGAGATGGGTTTTAAGGCACTTCTTAAAAGATGCAAGACTAGGGGAGAGTCTGATGGCGGTAGGCAGGTTATTCCATTGGAAGGGAGCCTCCCGCGAGAAGTCCTGCAAGCTGACAACGGTCAGGAGGTGGTCACGGGCAGAGCGGAGAGACCGATAAGGGACATACCTATGGATCTGTGAGGAGATATAAGAGGGGCTAGAGTTGTTCAGTGCTTTATAGGTGTGAGTTAGTACCTTGAATTGACTCCTATAGCATACAGGAAGCCAATGTAAGGACTGGCAGAGGTGTGAGGTGTGACGACTAGAGAGGAAAATCAGTCTAGCAGCAGTGTTCATTACGGACTGTAGGGGTGCAGTACGGCTTTTGGGAAGACCAATCAGGAGAGGGTTACAGTAATCCATGCGGGAAATTACTAGAGCATGGACAAGCTCCTTGGTAGTATCTGGTGCAAGAAAGGGGCGGATGCGGGCTATGTTTTTAAGATGAAATCTACAGGATTTGGCAACATGCTGGATGTGAGGCTCAAAGGTGAGACCAGAGTCAAGTATGACGCCAAGACAGCGTGCTTGCAAGGATGGACTGATGTTGGTACCACAAACTTGAAGGGAGAGCGAAAGAGGAGGATCAGTATTAGGAGGAGGAAAGACAAGGAGCTCAGTTTTTGAGAGATTGAGTTTCAGAAAGCGGGAGGACATCCACTCAGAGATGGAAGAAAGGCAAGCAGTGACACGTTGCAGGACGGCAGGGGAGAGGTCCGGGGAGGAGAGATATAGCTGGGTGTCATCAGCGTACAGGTGGTAGTGGAATCCAAAAGAGGTAATAAGTTTGCCAAGAGAGGCAGTATAAAGAGAAAATAGAAGGGGACCAAGGACAGAGCCTTGGGGGGACTCCAACCGAGACAGGGCGAGGGGAGGAGGTATCATTAGAAAAAGAGACACTGAATGAGCGTTGGGAGAGCTAAGAGGAAAACCACGAGAGGACAGAGTCACAGAGACCAAGCGATTGAAGAGTTTGAAGAAGGAGAGCATGATCAACAGTGTCAAAGGCCGTATGGAGTTGTGGCCTTTGGATTTAGCTGTGATAAGGTCGTTAGTAACTTTGATAAGAGCAGTCTCTGTAGAGTGGAGAGGGCGGAAGCCAGATTGAAGGGGGTCAAGGAGAGAGTTGGAATTGAGGAAATGAGAGACACAGGTAAAGACAAGTCTTTCCAGAAGCTTTGAGGAAAAAGGGAGCAGGGATATGGGATGGTAGTTAGAGGGGGTGGATGGGTCGAGGGATGTTTTTTTTAGTATAGGTACTACAGTGGCATGTTTAAGGTCATCAGGGACGATGCCAGAAGAGAGAGAGCAGTTGAAGATGTGTGTTAAAGAAGTCACGAGACAAGTGGAGAGAGATCTGATAAGGTGAGATGGGACAGGATCGAGTGGGCAAGTGGTGGGGCGAGAGGAGCAAAGAAGAGCAGCCACCTCTTGGTCAGTAGCTGGGGAGAATGTCTGAAGGGTAGGAAAGGCAAGATCTGCTGTTACAAGTGTGCAAAGTGGGGTCTATGCATTGCCCACCGCTACACAGTCTGCTGTTACAAGTGTGGAGAGTGGGGTCTAAGCTCTGCCCACCACTATACAGTCTGCTGTTACAAGTGCGGAGAGTGGGGTCTATGCACTGCCCACCACTACACAGTCTGCTGTTACAAGTGTGGAGAGTGGGGTCTGTGCACTGCCCACCACTATACAATCTGCTGTTACAAAGGTGAAGAGTGGTCTATTCACTGCCCACCACTATACAGTCTGCTTTTAGAAGTGTGGAGAGTGGGGTTTATGCACTGCCCACCACTATACAATCTGCTGTTACAAAGGTGAAGAGTGGGGCCCATGCACTGCCCACCACTATATAATCTGCTGTTACAAGTGTGGGGAGTGGGGTATATGCACTGCCCACTGCTATACAATCTGCTGTTACAAGTGTGGAGAGTGATGTTTATGCACTGCCCACCGCTATGCTATCTGCCATTACAAGGTGAGGAGTAGGGTCTATGCACTGCCCCCCATTCCCACTTTGATAAGAGCTATGCAAAGTACCAGCTTCCATAACTCCCATAATTCCGACCAACTAGCAAAGGGTATCAATCACAGTATCAATGCCAAGGCTATGTACCACAGTAACTGAATATTTACCCACATCTGTGTTAGATTTCCTGAATCTTGCCATGATTCCATGATCCTGCAGAACTGCAGCTTGACACTGGTCATGGAATCACATACGTGAAGGACGGACACAAAATAACACAGAGGGAGGTAAATCAAACCCAAATCACATGAATCTTGACTATCGGGAATTCTCATGACGCTGAAAATAATGCATAGTAATTGATACATCGGCAGCAGAGCGAACAAAAATTACTTGTTGACGTACAATTGAACCTAAATAAGGATGTAACGTTGGTAGATTCATCTAGAAGGTATACATAGACAGGGTTATTCATCAAACTCTAAATTTTCACAGATCCAAAAAGGATAAATTGAGGAAAAAACTGCTGATCTGGAAAAAAAATATCCAGCTCTGACATAGTCACAACTTGGTTATTTTTGCCTCAGTGTTGCCAAATTGGATCTAATTAAAAAAAAAAAAAAAAAAAAAGAAATAAAGAAAACAAAAAAAGGAAAGTTGAAGAATGGTAAGAATTGGTAAGAATCCATGAATTTGGGCAGTAGGGGGTACAGTATGTTGACTAGAATTTTATTGAACAGCTATAGGTGTATATAGTGCCTTTAGCACTCACAATGTCTGCAGGAAAGATTGGTTCCGCAGAATAATCTTTCCTGAAATTTAAATTATGTTCTGGATGTCTGATTCTTGCACATATAATGGTTCGGCCAAATGTTGCACTGAAAAACACCTTACCTAACTTAAGTTAATAAAAAAAAAAAAAAAAAAACACCTTACTTCTAACCTGTGCTTGCAGGACTTCTTGCAGGCGGCTCGTTTCCCTTGGAACTGCCTGCCTACCACCATCAGACTCTCCCCTAGTCTTCAATCATTTAAGAAGTCCTCAAACTCCCATCTTTTCAGAAAAACTTATGGCTGCCCAGAGTAACCTTTACCTCACATACCTGTCTCTTTCTGTTCTGCTACATTTCCCTCCTTGTTTGGTTGCTATCTCCCTCAATACATGTCCTATTGTGTTTTTGTATCCCACCTCCTCTAGACTGTAAACTTGTTTAAACAGGATCCTCATCAACCTATTGTTTCTGTAACCTTTTGTAAAAGTCTTATTTATTGTTAAATGTACCCCTTTTCTAATATTGTAAAGCGCTGCGGAATGCATTGGCTCTATATAAATGCCAATTATAATACTAATACCTTCTCTATTGTTATGGAAACATTTTGAGGGTATAGGTTCATGACAGTCAAACAAGAGTTGAGGATGGTTCTGCAGAGGGAAGAAGACTTTTTTTCCCCCATCATATAAGCTCTTATAGTAAAAGGCAAGTCTGTAATTTCGCAGAGGCTGGTATAGTTAGGAGATGGGTCTCTAATGGCTTCGTGGACAAATGACTGTAAGGACTTTTGGAGGGCTCTCAGTGTTTATCACGCAGAACATTTGAAACATAGAAACATAGAATGTGACGGCAGATAAGAACCATTCGGCCCATCTAGTCTGCCCAGTTTTCTAAATACTTTCATTAGTCCCTGGATTTATCTTATAGTTAGGATAGCCTTATGCCTATCCCACGTATGCTTAAATTCCTTCACTGTGTTAACCTCTACCACTTCAGCTGGAAGGCTATTCCATGCATCCACTACCCTCTCAGTAAATTAATACTTCTTGATATTATTTGTAAACCTTTGTCCCTCTAATTTAAGACTATGTCCTCTTGTTGTGGTAGTTTTTCTTCTTTTAAATATAGTCTCCTCCTTTACTGTGTTGATTCCCTTTATGTATTTAAATGTTTCTATCATATCCCCCCTGTCTCGTCTTTCCTCCAAGCTATACATGTTAAGATCCTTTAACCTTTCCTGGTAAGCTTTATCCTGCAATCCATGAACCAGTTTAGTAGCCCTTCTCTGAACTCTCTCTAAGGTATCAATATCCTTCTGAAGATACGGTCTCCAGTACTGTGTACAGTACTCCAGTATTTGTCTGTAAGTTGGTTGACAACAGTGTCCACTCATGTCAGTTAATGTTTATGATCCAAACATTATGAATTTGTGGAAACAAACGATCTCTTGTCATTGAGGGGAGGGTCCTAACTTGATCAAATGATCCTAAATAACCCCTGTGACGAGACCAATCTAGCCACTGTGCATTGGAGGAGCCTGGTTGCCCACCTGCTGCCTTTAGACTATGGCCCCATGTTGAAACGCTTGATTTTCCCCTGCAAAGACACGAAAGCCGGGTCATTCGGTGCTTGCCCTGTTTGAGCAGTGATACCCCAGATAGCTATGCCATGGAGCCCATTGGTATAATGAAAGACTATGGGAAAGACTTTGGCTCCATGGCAATTGAACAGTATGTGTGTGATCTGAGCGCCATTCAGGAATACTGTGCGCTCAGATCTAAGCTATCTAGGGATATGTTGAATGTACCTGTTTTATGCAATGGCTGCACAGTTTTATATTTTTATGTATTTTATTGTCTTTTGCTGCCATGTGTTCAATGGAGTTTTGCCTCTGTCCTTGGAGATAATTGGATTACTTCCCAATTATCTCCAGGATAGAAGACTATGTGGAACTGGTTTTGGGCAGAAAAGCCATGCCTCATTTGGTCACAAAGGACTACGATCTATCTTTTGAACCACTGGACCAATTTGTATGATTTTGACGTATGTTTGTATTTGGAGTATGCTGATTCTGATTTATGTGAATGTGATGCATACTTTTAAAATTATGAATAATGTGGAAAAACTGTATTTCTCTGCCTGTGATAATTACATTACCCATTGTGTAAGGTAATTGTATCACAGGCAGAGGGGAGGATTTTGTGTGGGAGTGTCAGTGTATTGTACGTGTTTATTAGTTGTTTTCTAAAACCCTGTAGGTGGTACTAATGTGTAAGAATGTGTATATAAGAACAATAAACCCACAGCTCTGGCTGTTCCTGCTTGACCCCCAAAACGGAGCCTTGTCTCGTTCTTGGGGGGGATTTATTGTATGCTGTTCCAGTTTGACTGCTAGGAGTGTAAACCTATTTGTATGGTTTTTCCTATTCGGCTGTTTACAGCATTCATATGGTTCCGGTTCGGCTGTTTACGGCATTCATATGCTTCTCCGGTTCGGTGGATTGGTGTCTACAGTAGCTGCCTGTATATCTGGAAGGGGAATACCCTCTAAACGGCGTTTAACCCCTTTCATGCCTGGAGGTGCCGTTACAAACCCCCATGCATGCTGCTGCTGCTGTTGAAATCAGGGGGAGTTAAGTTCTGGCAATCAGTAACAGCTTTATTGAGTTCAATTGATTTGGAAGTAAATTGGAGGAGAGTTGGAACTTCAGAGAGGAATGTCCCTGACTTAGAAAACATACATGGATTTCAATGGTGGCATGGTCAGACCAGACAAATGGGTGTAGTTATGCATATAATAAGAGCCGTAGTAAAAGTAACTGACTAATAAAGAACATGTCAGTGGGGAGAGTGAGTTATGGACAGTGCAATAAAATATACAATCTCCTCTGTAAAGTATGATACCCTCTATCTATTAGCAAGTTTGGCCAGGTAAAATATTGTGGTGTCTAAGGATGCCATCTGATGACATGTGGCAGGAGAAATTGACTTACCCAAGGTAGTGTAGAATGCTGCTAGTTTAAACCCTTAAGGACCAAACTTCTGGAATAAAAGGGAATCATGACATGTCCCACATGTCATATGTCCTTAAGGGGTTAAAGTTGTCTCCTAAAGTGAAATAGTGGGGTGACCAGGTGGCTGGTAAGGAGGAAACTGTTTAGAACATGGACAGGGCCGGTGCAAGGATTTTGCCGCCCTAGGGAGTTGGTGACTTGTGTTTCTGCCTTGGGGCTTGAAAGATTTTTGGTATAGTACTTTTGCATTACTGTTTGACCTCTATTTCTGTCACTTTGTCTATTATTGAATTCTGTTTGGTATTGTGATTTTTCTACTGATTAAAGTCTTGTTGTACTTGGCGATTGAAGTTGTTATAGTGTGCATTCTATATTATATATGAAATTAGAGATTAGTGCCACGAATAATATACTAGATTGTCTACTTACAACCAGATGAGGATGATGATGGGCTCTGCTCTGGTGGAAGTATGGCACCAGTGGTGTAGTTTGTATCTGTGGTCACAAAAATCAATATCTTGGGGGAACAGGAAGCAGCTCCATTTTTTACTTAGCTTACACAGCTCAAGGTCTGGGCCCCAGGGCCTGACAGTGAGTATGCCCATAAGGCCCACCCATAAGTCCACCTATATGTTCTACCCATGAGGTCGCTCACAGGGAGTGGAGTGTGAAGGGGATGTGTTATGTGTTATTGTAGAAGATCTAAAGTGGGTGCTTATGGAATGTAGTGTATAGGGATACCAGTTTGTGTAGGAATGCATTGTGTGTTTCTTTTTTTTTTAAATTCGTAATTTTTCTTGTGCATGTAACAACATTTAACATTTTGTCTTGCGATGCCACAACAGCATTAGCAAGCCGATTAAGAACAGTTGGTTTAGGGGGGCGGAGCCTGCGCCTGAACCGGAGCGGACGCAAGCCACGGTAGCTCCGAGCCAAACGGGGAGAAAAACCCCCAAAACTACCCCTAAATACCCGCAGAACCAAGCGACTCACCCGAGGGCACCGAGACCACGCACCCGGCACGACATATGCCGTTCTTCCAAGCGCCAAAGAAAAAGAGGAAGACCGGGGCCTATCACGACACCCAGAGCCTGGACCTGGAGGCTCTGTTTGGCGCCTTCACTACACCAGGTACAGCGGGTGAGCAGGGGCTGGCAGGGCAGGCCACAACAGCCGCCGAGATGGGACGCAGACCCCCAAAATCGCCCCCACACACACCATCAGGGGCACAGCACATCGGGCACATGCTTCAGCGGCAGCCAGCTCCTAAAATGGCGCCGCCCGGGTACAACAGGGCCGTGGAAACGTCAGAGAGTCCCCCACAGACTGACTCCAATACACAGCCAGTCCAGCCCCTCACAGAGCCCACCGCACAAACTACAGGGGATGGGTCAGCCCCAGTCACCCAAAGGGACTTCCAAAACTTGGTGGGAGAAATAAAAAACCTACTGGCAACTAACATGGCAGCCATCAAGGCAGAAATACAGAGCGTCAATTACAGAGTGAGCACAACAGAGGGGGATATTGCTGACCTCAAACAAGGCATGAATGCTACACAAGAAACCACCACTTACAAACCATGCAACAAGCACTCTCCATACATCTAGCCACACTGGATGATAGGTCCAGAAGAAACCATCTTAAGATAAGGGGCATACCGGACTCGGTAACTCCAGAAGAACTCCCCCACTATGTGAGGCGCCTGGTGGCCACCATCTTGCCGGCCGCACAGGCCAAAAAAGTCACTCTAGATGGAACATACCGCCTGCCTAAGTCCAGTAAGGCCCCAGCGACGGCAGTACAAGACGCCATAGTGCGATACTCACACTCACAAGACAAAATCGCCATCTGGTCAGCGCTGCAGGGCAAGACGCCGCTCACCTTCGAAGGCGCTAACCTTACCTTCTACCAGGACCTCACAAGGTCCACCCTGCGAAGATCCTTACAACCTCTCACAACCAAGCTGAGATCGGCAGGTATTAAATACCGCTGGATGTCCCCCAGGCTACTGGTGGTAAACCACAAAGGGACAGCACACAAACTCTCATCGCTCTCAGAAGCCCCAACTTTCTTCACGGCACTGGGTCTACCGCCTCACGTAGAGACAGACGACAGACGGGCGAACCCTCATGCATGGAACCCCTCCCGAATAAACCCGTTCGTGCCTGACGCTGGCATGGCCACCCACCCAGGGACCTGAACTCTGGAAAGACTGTATACCTACCTGCAAAGTTGCAAAGTAGACTTCCAGACACTGTTACAAGACGTTCTTAACTAACGATATGTAAATATGTTACTGCACCACACACATGTGAGCCCCCCAGGAAAGACCCACCACCCCACGACGGATAGTACCTGGAAAAGGGGCACTACTGGACAGGTGCTCAGCTCCACACAGGCTAACTCTCCCCCCCCCGCCACCCCCTAGGTCAGGGGTGCCACCTAAGACGGGCCAATTTACCCACCCTCCATAGCTACACAACACACTATCAGAAGATACTACTGTAAGAACAATCAGGATGTGGAATTCTCTGCCTGAAGAAGTGGTTTTATCAGAGTCCATACAGATGTTTAAACAGCTACTAGATGCATACTTGCAAAGACAGAATATTCAAGGATATAATCTTTCAATGTAGGGTAATAACTGCTTGATTCAAGGATAAATCTGACTGCCATTCTGGGGTCAAGAAGGAATTTTTTGTCCTAGCTTGTTGCAAAATTGTGCTTCAAACTGTTTTTTTTTTTTTGCCTTTTGGATCAACAGCAAATAACAGGTGTGAGGAAGGCTGAACTTGATGGACGCAAGTCTCTTTTCAGCTATCTAACTATGTAACTATGTAACTATGTAAGATAGGGCTATACCGAACGGCCCGGACCGACACAATCCTAACACTGATCTAGATTAAACACCACACGTCCACACACCACACGCTCGCAGCCACCTCTACAAGCCATCCTGGAAACACTACAACACAAGGTCAAACAATATAAAAAAACTGTGCAAGACAATTACTGTTTTAACTATGCTAATAATATTTGTTGGTCAATCCCCGCTGCAGCTGTTGGGGCGCAGCGGTATAAAATGTTTATTGTTAACTATCACATGCACAACAAAAATAAAGAATTAAAAAAAAAAAAAAAAAACCAAACAGTTGGTTTTATCTACTTACTCTCATGCACTCTTGACAAGATGTAACGTTAACAACCTATGGGGACACATTCACCCACTCTCATGCCCTAAGGAGTAATGTATGTTTCGTATGCTGCAGCCGCCTGAGCGCTCTCCTACGAGCGCTCAGGCGGCTGCAGCTTCTCACCTCACCTCCCCTGTAGCGTGGCCGAGCGGCTTTCCGGTCCGCGGTGCCCGGCCGGAGTGATAGGAAGGTGCACACTGAGTGTGCACCTTCCTGTCAGTCCGGCCGGGTACAGGAAACAGAAACTCCTGCTCCGCGCGGAACAGAAGTTTCTGTTTCCTGTAACCGGCCGGACTGACAGGAAGGTGCACAGTGTGCACCTTCCTATAACTCCGGCCGGGCACCGTGGACCGGAAAGCCGCTCAGCCACACTACAGGGGAGGGGGTAAAAAGAGAGAGGGGGGGTAAAAAGAGAGAAAAGGGGGGGTAAAAAGAGAGAGGGGTGGGTTAAAAGAGAGAGGGAGGGGGGGTAAGAAGAGAGAGGGAGGGGGTAAGAGGAGGGGGGGTAAGAAGAGAGGGAGGGAGGGTAAAAAGAGGGGGAGGGGAGTAAGAAGAGAGAGAGGGGGGGTTAAAAGAGAGAGGGAGGGTGGGGGTTAAAAGAGAGAGGGAGGGGGGGTTAAAAGAGAGGGGGGGTTAAAAGAGAGAGGGGGTTAAAAGAGAGAGGGAGGGTTAAAAGAGAGAGGGGGGTTAAAAGAGAGAGGGGGTTAAAAGAGAGAGAGGGGGTTAAAAGAGAGAGGGGTTAAAAGAGAGAGAGGGGGGTTAAAAGAGAGGGGGGTTAAAAGAGAGAGGGGGTAAAAAAGAGAGAGGGAGGGGGGTAAGAAGAGAGGGGGAGGGGGGGTAAGAAGAGAGGGGGGGTAAGAAGAGAGGGAGGGGGGTAAGAAGAGAGAGGGATGGGGTAAGAGGAGGGAGGGGGGGTAAGAAGAGAGGGAGGGAGGGTAAGAAGAGGGGGAGGGAGGGTAAAAAGAGGGGGAGGGAAGGTAAAAAGAGGGGGAGGGGGGTAAAAAGAGGGGGAGGGGAGTAAGAAGAGAGAGGGGGGGAGTAAGAAGGGAGGGGGGAGTAAGAAGGGGGTAAGAAGAGGGGGAGGGGGGAGTAAAAGAGGAAGGGGGGAGTAAGAAGAGGGGGAGGGGGAGTAAGAAGAGGGAAGAGGGGGGAGTAAGAAGAGAGGGAAGAGGGGGGAGTAAGAAGAGAGGGAGGGGGAGTAAGAATGGGGGTAAGAAGAGAGTGGGAGTAATAAGGGGGTAAGAAGAGGGGGAGGGGGGAGTAAGAGGAGGGCAATTGCCCCCTTCCCTGTCCGCAGGCACCGTGCGGGCAGCCGGCAGGGGACGGAGGAAGAGAGGACCCGGGAGCTCAGCCTGCAGCTCCTCTGGGTCCTTCTTGCGCGAGCACAGATCGTTGCCGCGGTTACCACGGCAACGTTACGGCTCTTGCGAGAGTAAACTCGAGCCCTGGAGCTACGGGCTAGAGTTCACTCTCAACACTGTGACCACCAGGTATTCCTGGTGGTCGCAGTGGTGAGAGTGAACTCTAGCCCAATAAACACACTGCCCCCACACACCATACACATTCACACACTGCCCCCCATACACACACACTGCCCCCACACAGACCATACACATTTACACACATTGCCTCACACACACACACATACACTGCCCACCCATACACACACAGCCCCCCATACTAACATTGCCACACACATACACAGCCCCCTCGTACACACATTGCCCCACACACCCTACACATTCACACACTACACCCCCTCACACACACTGAACCTTTCACACACACACTGCACCCCTTACACATTACACCAATGCTCCTATACCCTACTACAGCCTCATATCCCAGCAGACCCCAGGTAAGTTGTCAAACTGTTCTTAAACGGTTTGACTACTTACTCTAGGAGGGAGGCCCGGCCCTCCTGGCACCATAACGACTACACAGAGCAGTAGTGGTTATTGTGCATGGATTATTTCTTTAAATAATCTACGAGTGCCCCAGTAGCCAGCAAGCCAGCCCACCCCACAGGCCGGCCGGCCAGCCAGCCAGCCCACAGGCTGGCCAGTAGCCAGCCAGCCCACAGGCCACCAGTTAGGCTTAAAGCCAGCAAGCCACAGCCTGCCAGCCAGCAAGCCACAGCCTGCCAGCCACAGCCAGTAAGCCCACAGCCTTCCAGCAAGCCCACAGACTGCCAGCCAGCAACAGTAATTAAGGTAAGAGGAGCCAACTTGGCCTAGGTATCAGCGAGCTATGTTGTGTTGCTATATTGTGAATAGGAACCAGAGTGTTGGAGAGACCCCCCTCCAGGCCCCATTGGACTCCATTGTAGTCTCTAATGGGACCTGGAGGAAATTCTTTCTAACACACTCTCTAAAGGACACTGAGATAGCCTCTGCTAGAAAGACCCCCCTCCATGGCCCATTAGCCCTCAATTGTAGTCTCTACTGGGGCCTGGAGGCGACTGTTTCCAGCAGGGACACTGAGATGGCCTCTGTTAGAAAGACCCCCTTCCAAGCCTATTAGACTCCATTGTAGTCTCTAATAGGGCCTGGAGGGTATTCTTTCTAACACACTCTCTAAAGGACACTGAGATAGCCTCTGCTAGAAAGACCCCCCTCCATGGCCCATTAGCCCTCAATTGTAGTCTCTACTGGGGCCTTGAAGGGATTATTGCACTTTTGTTCCTTGTGTCTAAAGATTGTGTAGGGTGTGGCTGGAGGCGGTGCATGGAGGCGGGACATGGGTGGCGCTTGCTGCGGAGTATGGGTGGGGCCTGTAAGGGGGCCCTTGATTTATTTTGCCCGGGGGCCCTGAGGGTTCTCAGTCCGCCCCTGTCTGAACGTATGTCGGCATTTAAGCCAGGCAAGTTACACCAGGCTAAAGAATGCTAAATAGGTGAGTTTATGATTAGGCATGCTATATTAACAGTAAGTATGCTATCAGACTCGCAAGTGCTGTAGCGGTAACATATACGTGATGCACCATTTTTACAATAAAATTACTCAGAGTTGTAGCAATCACGACACATTGACCAATATGTCAGGCAATAGTAGAGCATAAGATTGAATAATCAGAGCATTCATTCTGACAGTGAAAACATGTACCGTGGTGCAGCGATGTGTAGCAGTTAGGCTGGACTAGAAATCAAACAGGTACAAGTGTATGGGGGGATGATTGCAGGAAAATAAAAGAGTGATGTCAGGAAGGGGTTAATATGTGAAACCTGACTCTTATCATCTTATCATTAGCCTAGAGAATTATGCTATACTGCGCACTTTAGACTGCAAGGCGACTGAATATGTGAACGTGTCTACTTAAGCAGGGAAAACATGAAGCTCGCAATGAGCAGTGGGTTACATGCTAGCTTAGTTTGACTGGAGTGTAAGCCTAGGTAGTTGAGAGACCTAGCAGTACCAGGAGAGTGAGAGAAGAAAGACATAAAAACAATAAGGCCAGATATTACAAAATTAAACTGAATTGGGAGCACATTGTCCACTTAAGCTCAGTGGCAATGTCCCCCTTCAGGCCTGGCTTCGTCCGACGCCGCTTCTGCATCTCAGGTGCCTTGTGTACATGTCCCCTAGTTAGGGCCAGTTTAGTGCCAAAATAAGCCAAGGTAAATGGCTCAGAGTAGGTTTAAGACGTAGGTTAAAAGGCAATTGTTCCAAACAGTTAACAGTATATACTTAATAAAAGATTTGCTGTGGAGGATGCAAGGCCAGTCTCGGGTTTCTGCCCTCCGGTTTTACTGATGGGCCATATAGAAAAGTTCAGGGCCTGTCCGGTTATGTTGCCTCCTCCCTTGGGGTGTTCGGTTGGCTTGTGCCCGTCTGCTGCTGAAGGTGTTTTTCCCGTGCAGTGAGTGTTCGTCAAAATCTTTCCAGGGGTCGAGTCAGTAATGGGGGAGGGGGGTAGGGCAGTGAGCAAAATGTGGCTTTACATGAATTCTGTCTGAGGGTCTTTTGTATTTCGGGTACCTGTTTCTCGCCGTGGCTCTCAGGTGTCCGCCAGGTGTTGGTTTACCCGTTGTGCCTTGTAAGCGGTGGTGCTTTGGTGTTTGCGGGTTGAAATGCTCTGATGTTTGTTACATCCCAGGTGTGATGGGGCTTTGGCCTCTGGTCGGTAGTAGCTTGTTCCTGTTGCAGTTGCAGGCCCAACGCTGCCAGCACTGAGTCCATTTCCGAGGGGTCGGTTACCCGTGTTGTTGCGCCCTTGTATGTGATGATCAAGCTTCTGGGGAATGCCCAGCGGTATGGGATCGAGTTTTGGCGGAGAGCGGTGGTTAGGGGTTTCAGCAGGCCTCTCCATATCAGTGTTGGCCTAGAAAGGTCCTGAAAGAATGCCAGGTTGGCTGTCTCAAAGAGGTGGGATGCCTTTTCCCTCACCGCTGCCATAAAGGTTGCTTGGCCTGATCGTGTCTGAAATTGGAGGATGACATCTCTCGGTGCGTCCGCTGGGGCTTTGGCGGCTCTCGGGATTCGGTAGACCCCATCTGTTGGGACCCTCTTAGCCTGTTGCGGTGTGAGTATAAAGGTCGTCCGATATATTCAGGTAAGTCGTCCTGGGTCACTCTCTCGGGGACCACTCTTATCTTTATGTTCCGGCTTCTGTGTCGGTCCTCCACCGCGTCCATGCGGGTGGTGAGCAGGATCTGGGTGCGGTGCAGCTCTGCGTTTTGGGCCTCCAATTGTAAGCACCGT
Organism: Pelobates fuscus; assembly: GCF_036172605.1. Lineage (NCBI taxonomy): Eukaryota > Metazoa > Chordata > Amphibia > Anura > Pelobatidae > Pelobates > Pelobates fuscus. Next base: position 95,278,471 of record NC_086321.1, on the reverse strand, counting down.
GCATTGAGGCCTTGCGAGTCCGCCTCTGTCTTCTTTACTCGCCCCTCCACGGTGTGAATCTCTTCCCTCAGTGCCGCTATGTCTGCCGCGAAGAGGGAGCGGATGTTTCATAGGAGGGCTTTTATGTTTCCCTTGGTGGAGGGCAATTCGTTGTCCTCATCTGAGGATGTGCTGTGTAAACCCCCTGTGCCGGGGAAGTCGTCCAGCTCATCGAGAATCTGGTCTCCAGAGGAGGCCTAGGCCTTGTCGCCATCTTGGGTTAGCACGGGAACTGCTGCGGCCTTTGCAGGGCGGATGAGATATCGCAAGCCCCCAATGGTTTTGCAGCCCCTTGGTGTTTGGACTTCTTACCCATCTTAAGGTAATCTAATTTATCTTCAAGATTATTGAGTTTTGGTCCGTTAATTAGCGATTTACAAGCTTTTAGCTGCGGATCTCTGTTGATGCACGTCTGCTTCAGTCGGCTGTTGGCTCCGCCGCATTGTGTGTTTCTGTGTATTTATAGGGAAGCATTGTGTGTGTGTGTGGTGTGAAAGAGAGAGTTTGTAGGGTAGGGTGGGGCTGAGTCCTACCAGCTCTTTTGTGCTTCTCTTCCCCCCTTCCTCGGTTTCTCTCCCCTCTTGTCCCTTACTGCTCTCCCCTCCTATCCCTTAGTGCTCTCCCCTCCCGTCCCTTAGAGCTCTCCCCTCCTGTCTCCTAGTGCTCTCTCCTACCCCCCATCCCTTGGTGTTCCCCCATACCCCTTAGTGCTCCCTACTACCCCCTCCCCCTTAGAGCTCCCCCTGCCCCCTGATCTTTAGAGCTCTCTCCTGCCCCCTGTCCTTTAGAGCTCTCACCTGCCCCTTCGTGGTCTGTCTTCTCCCCCACCCCATTAGTGGTCTCTCCTTCGCCACCTTAGTGGTCTCTACTCTCCTCCCACACCTCCCTTAGAGGTCTCTCCTCTTCTCCTCCCCTTTCTATTAGTAGTCTCTCCTTTGCCCCCTCCCCATAGTGGTCTCTGCTCTCTTCTGCCCCCCCCCCCAGAGGTCTCTCTTCCCTCCTTTCCATTAGTGGTCTCCCCTCTCTCCCCCCTTTCCATTAGTGGTCTCTCCCCTCCTACCCCCTTTCCATTAGTGGTCTCTCCTCTCCCCCCCTCTAGTGGTCTCTTCTCCCTCCCACTCTTAGTGGTCTCTCCTCTCCCACCTCCCCCTTAGTGGTCTCTCCTCTGCCCCCCTCCCATGGTGGCCTCTCCTCTCCCCTACCCTTAGTGGTCTCTTCTCACCCCCCTCCCCTAGTGTTCTCTCCTCCTCCACCCCCTCTAACTCCCTTAGTGGTATCTCCTCTCCCCCCACCTCTCCCCTAGTGGTCTCTCCTCCACCACCTCCCTCCCTTAGTGGTCACTCCTCATCCCCCAACCTTAGTGATCTCTCCTCACCCCCTCTCCTCCCCTAGTGGTCTCTCCTCAGTCCCACCCTCCCATAGTGGTCTCTCCTCCACCCCTCTCCCTCCCATATTGGTCTCTTTCCCACCCCCTCCCATAGTGGTCTCTCCTCCACCCCCATTCCTCCCCTACCTCTATTGTAGCGTGGCTGAGCTCCGGTCCGGTCAGCGGTACAGGGGCTTCTGTTTCCTGTACCCGGCCGGACTGACAGAAACTCGACTACGCTACACTGAGGGACTGGCAGGAGGGAGTGCTGTGCGCTTTCCTCTTGCCGATCCCTCATATCTTGGGCCCCCGGGCCAGTGCACCCTAATGGAAGCGCCGGTCCGGGCAGTGCTGCAGGCGCCTGAGACTCTCTATAGAGCACTCAGGCGGCTGCAGCATTTGAGGGTCTGGCGCTCCTGGTGGTGCCCCTTCCTGAGGGGCGCCCTACGTGGCTGCCTTAGTTGCCTATAGGATGCGCCGGCCCTGAATATAGCGTTCTACTGTGTTATACAATTCTCAATCCCTAACATCCAAATGTTTAGTATACTTATGTTCACGTCTGAAAAATATATATGATAAATATATAATAAAATCTGATACAATATATATATATATAATAAATAAAGGTGTCTGGATCTCCTGTGCAAAAACAGGTAATGCAACTTATTACAAAGCACAAGAATCATTTACAGCTACTTCAAGAAAATTATGAACCCCGCTATGAAGGATCAAAATTAAGTTGTCATTTAAAGTGATAATTTGTAAGCGACATGTCACGCTCTCAGTGTATTATGTACCAAACTATATTTTCCATCACCAAGATTACCAGTCTTTAAAATCCAAATTGCATAGCACTTATCCTCTCCAGAGCGCATTTTACTTCTCTGACAAGATCACTCTATTTAAACTTTGAATGTCTTAGTTTGCATGTGCACCTTTTTCCATACTGCTGGAAAAATGCTGTATTCAATAACCACAAATGTACGGGTAAGTTTAGGAACTATCTGTGGAGCTATTTAGAGAAATTCATTGTGTGGTCCCAGACTGAGTTCGGCTGCAAATGACTCATCACACCTGTGTAGTTCAAACTAAGGAGAGCAATGTCTGGAATATTGCACTCAATTCTCCTTCGCAGGTTTTGTTTCGCTGTTTTGTCTTTCTTGGCTAACCCCCCAAAACCTTGGAAATTTCATTAGATGGATATCTGGGGAACAAGCAGAGAAGAGCCTCTAACACTCAAAATAAATGTTTTAACTCTTGGATATATGGAAGTCCTGTAATAGGCCACATGGATGATGAGGAAAGTGTTAAAGATTTTAAGAAAGAAAATGTTTATATCAACTGTTGGGTCCATGATAGAATTGGCCACAAAGTAGTTTATGCTAAGAAGATATGTATAATGTAACTGCTATAACTTTCTATACTTGATTTAAAGGGATATTCTTAGCACCAAAACGACTTTAGTTTAATGAAGCAGTTTTAGCGTATAGATCATGCCCCTGCAGTCTCACTGCTCAATTCTCTGACATTTAGGAGTTAAAGTAGCACTGCCATGTTTTTATTTTCATTCAGTTTTACTTTCCTTATGGTCTGTGTATCTTACTGATTATACTCCCTACTGCCAGTTGCCTTTATATATGTCCATTATCTTTTTTTCCTTGTGCCTCCACATTATTCTCATCTGCCCATGCTGTCCCCAGTTAGCCCATCTGTAGGATTCTTTAGTTTGATGGATTGTGGGTAAATTATCTTAGCAGCTGAAATTGAACTTTGCATAAACTGTGCCCATTCCCAAATATTGCCAAACATCAAGCACAAAACTTTAAATCACTATGTTATGCAACTCACACAGCCTCCATGACAAAAGAAGGTCTCATTTTCGCAGCACAGTGTGTTTATTTCAAAGTTCGTGTCTACTGTTCTGTTAATTGTACTTACTCACACACGGAATATTGCTGTAGGCTTTAGCGGGTAATTAACAGATTTGACATTCTTGGAGTTTATTAAACATTTTTATTCCTCATTATGTACACCTCTAGTTGCATCAGGTAAAATGTACTTTAATGAAGCTACATTAATTGGTGTTTTGCACCCTGTCGGTCTGACATAATAATAGGGAGGACCACACCAAGACTCCCCGGTCCGCATACAAGAGATCACTGACAATACGTATTCTTAATATAGCTAAAACAATCATTCCACAACACTGGAAACAGCAGATCACCCCTCCACTGGGGACTTGGTTCACCCAAATGGAGGAACTAAGATCACTGGAAGACCTCCACGCCACCGCAAACAACACACACCAGACTTACCTCAACACATGGACGCACTGGCTGCTGAAAGCAACACAACCAAATTTCTGGGTAAACCGTAAACCTGGGGATAGGACAGACACCCAGACGCCCTAAGGACCCAGACAAAGACTGACCTGGACCCACCAGACACCCTTTCGCCACAACCCAATTCCCTTAACGAATCCACTAGCCACACACATCCCATGATACCCAAGAATCGGCGAAGACCACCTAGGCATCCGAGATTACTGACGACTAGGAGGGGACCACATAGTGACTCTCCACCACGTAGCCGAGAACCCACAAAGGAACAGGGACAACGTAAGAATACCACTGTAACCCACTTAGGGATGGGGGCACCCCATCACCAACCAGGACGTAGACTAGGTGGCATACACAGTCGGACGAGATTGGACTAGCCCTGACCTCACACAACCAGTGGGATGACGGCTCCCTGACGCAACACACAAAATCTAGTTGGGACCGATGGGTCCACATAGCGTTGGGGACACACGAGCACACACTAGCCCACCCCCTTGCAATATTACCTGCTATTACATCTGTTCCCAACACCCTCAAACACGACCCAAGCATCCAACGGAACCAACCACGCAGCGGGCCTCCGAGCCCGGATGTTGAGCATACGCTTTATTTCCAGATAACTACATCTCACCCATGACCCGAACCCTACCTATGTAATACTTTAGATGTCTTATTAGTTCGGCAAGGGACCTGCGAGTCCGGCCACCATACGGGCCTGTGAGTCAAACACTTGACTATTTATGCCTTTCAAAGTTAAACTTGATGTTGTATGCATGTTCGCACACTGAAAATGCTAATGGAGACCTGCGTGTCTCACAGTTTATCAATCAACGAAATAAATAAAAATATATTTACAAAAAAAAAAATAATAGGGAGGAGGTCTGTCAGCCAATAGTGACTTCGACTACAACAGGAAAGAGAAACAAAACCTCTTAGTAATAGATTCATATAAACTCTATATAAATTAATATGAATATAGATTATTTTTTCAAAAAAACATAAATAGATTATTTTTTCCTCCAATCTGCATGCTTAGACTAATGCAGGGCCACAAAGTAGACTATCACATGTTTTAGAACAGTAAATTCCATTGCAAAACCCATTGTAAATTGCAAACCTTGCAAAACCTAAAAAGCAGCCAGCAGATAAAAATAAACCTCTTGCGAGCATGAACATCATCAGCCAATTAGTTATTAGCTCCCAGCTTTTCGCTGTGCAGGAAGAGGACACATTTATTTGTACTTTTTGATGATGCTGGTATCTACCATGCCCATGATTAGCTAGACATTTTGGATTTGCCAAAAATGCTGCAGAAAATTTTTACATTTAACAGTGCAGTGCAGACCACTATAGTCATCTGGAAAATCCATGCTTTATAAGCTATCTAGATTCAAAATTTTAACCAAAGGGTTCTAGGAATCCTTTCAAACTGTTCCAGGATCTCATACTCAGCTGACACCCTCCCTGAACTATGGAAACCTACTCAGAGTTTTAATCTGCTTGACAGTCAATATAGGATTGATTAAAGCAGAAGTTGAAACGGGAAGTCTTTTTATGACCAATACGATATTACAGATTCAACAATGAAAACAGTCGGCTGAGGAAGCCGTGTGACGGCGAAACGCGTTTTGGCAACAATTATATTTGTATTATTCATATGACATTTCGAATTTTATTGTTTTCTAGTAAATTGTATACATAATTTTAAAATATCCTATTTTATAATAAATATAATTTTATATTCAACCAACTTTGCTGCATCCTGTTGAAGTGATTCCAGAAAGGGGTAGTGTCACCCCACAAATTGACACTAGGCCAATATACTTATAGCCGGTAATCAAAGGCTCTAAAGAAGGTGAGCAATACTATATTTTATTTACATCGATATTTATAGTATTTGAAATACTACGCTCAGATTGGATTACCTGTGTCTTTTTTCTATCTAACGTGGAGGAAAATACATATACGTATATCGTGAGAGGGGGGTCGTGTGGTCTACCCAAAAAAGACACAGACGCCAGGAAGTTTAGAGCCTTATATCTGTAAAAGGCTCTAAAAAATTTGAGTGTATTTGATTCTATCTCCAGAATTCACTATATAATTTGATTCACTCTAATATACTGCACAATTATTTGTATATTTTTCCCTTTTTTTCCCATATATACAAGTGTGTTAAAGAGGGTAAGTGCAATTGAGAGCACTATTCACTTTTATATTTTCTATCACACCCAGCGCTACACTCAAGAAAACTTAGGTTTTCATTGTTGATTTTGGTGATCTTTTATGTGTGGTGGGTTTATAGGAGTACCCACGGAGTGTTTTTAACGGCTACTTTATATAATTGTACACAAATACATAAGCGCCACCTATTCCACATCTTTGTGTGTTTTGAACTTTTTTACGATATTACAGATACCTAGAAAATACATTTACTACTGTAGGGTGTGCATAAACTACGCTACAGTTTCAACTAATATTACCCTTTTAAACATCTGCATTATTATCCATTTATTTCTGAGAATCATTGTATACAATGTGAAAATCACTGATTACCTTTGGAAACCTACAAGTTTCAATGCTGAACCATACCCTAACCTTATGACTCTTGTTCTTTGCCATATTGATTATACTTACTTATTATTTTCTGCCTCAATAGTTACTTGAGAACTAGTATGCACAGTCGATTCACTGTTTTGAGTCTACATCTCACAATGTAGGATGTTCTAGTCAATGTGTGAACAATGAATGTTACTTGGGCAAGCTATTGACCTCGAATTGATTTAGAACTAAACGTTTGAATAGAATATATCTCTACTAAAAAATAAAATATCATTGAACATTTAATCCAGTCTGATAAATTATAACATTAATATAATTAATATAACACACACATATATATAAATATAATTAATATAACATACACACACACATTTGTGTTAGGTGCTTATGATAGTACAGTGTGAAATACCAAGCGAATGACTTCCAGCGCCCCAGTGTTTTGATAACATTAGTTGGGATGTTTACACTGGAGGCTGTGGACGCGGCTCCTATACGAAAGGAGTGCCCTGAGTAGTTGGCTGCGTTGAGGCCCAGTAGTGTGAGCAAAGACCTGATGTAGGTCATGAAGGTTGTAGTGGTGAGTACTGAACCTTGCAGCTGTAGTAATGGTTGTGAGGGTAGTAAGTTATGGTGCTGTATGTAGGCATCAAGAACCCTGACTGGACACCATCTGTTGTGCGTGGGATAGTACGGAATGTTTACGGGTATGTGCTGACTGGTTTTGGAGTGAGGTAAAGTCAGGATGTAATGAACCATATGTTTTGTCAAGTGGGAATAGAGGAGGAAAGGAGTAGTTTGGGTCGTGGAGGTTGTAGTGAATTCTCTCGGTCTTAGAAATCCATAGAAAGCTATGTATATTGCTGTTTTGATGATAGAGTTTGTATTGGTGTCAAACGGTTTTAAGTCAAGCAGGTTAGATAATGGGCTGTATGTGTGGGTTCTGATTTCTGAATACCTCTGAGTATGGTCTTAATTTGGTGAGAGGCCATGAAACTGTTGTTATTTGGGTGTAAGATTAGCATGTGGTGTTGAATGCCAGTGAGATAGAGTTTGATGGTGTTATATGACATTTTAAGTTTAAGGTGGCAAAAGGAAGCAAACCCCCCAAAAGATGTCATAACAAATGGTTGCATGATGTTATGTTCCAGAAGGAATCTTTTGAATAGTGTGAAAGCTCTGTTGTATGTTTTGTGTGTATTGTTTGAAAGTGCCAATTGGGACAATGTCATGCTATGCTGCATGATGGTTTCTAGTCCAGTATGAGTTGTTGAAATGTTGGAGTGATGGTGGCTGTGGGCGCTGCTGACGGGAGTGCTTGATGAAACGCCTGAAATTTAAAGCGAGACAAATTGTCAGTAGCTGTGTTACATACACCTGGAACATGGAAACAACATAGGAAAAAATTATGACAAGCTGCCAACCAAGTGAGTTTCCTCAGAAATCTCATGATCGTAAGGGATTTGGAACAACCTTTGTTGATGATGTGACAGGTTGCCTGGTTATCTGAGTAGCAACGAACTGGCATGTTTGCCCATAAATGACCCCATGCTACGGCAGCCGCCACGATGGGATAGATCTCAAAAAGAGCTGAGGTAGTGGAAAAACCTTCCAAATCCTGAACTGCTGAAGGCCAGCTGCCCCAAAGCCATTCGTTCCCAAAGATTGCTGCAAAACCAGTGGTAGATGCCGCATCTGACCAAATGGTGGGAGATGAGTCAGTCAATTGAGGGAGGCACATACTTTTACCATTCCAAGTGGATAAAAATCTCTTCCACATGTTTAGATCTGCCGTAGCTTGGGTATCTAAGGACAACCTGTGTGTGTCATGTAGGAAAAGTGGAAAAAAATGCAATAGTCGTGATATAAAGGAGCGGCCTTGAGGTATGATGCGCATAGCAAAATTTAGTGATCCCAGCAGGGACTGTAGCTCTTTGCGGTTGCATGTACAGAGCAGAAGGTAGCTGTTTATGTAAGTAAGAATATTCTCTATCTTGTCGTGTGGTAGGCTCGCTTGCATTGTGGCTGAGTCTAATTGGATACCCAGAAAAGTGATAACCGTGTCTGGCCCCTCTGTTTTCTTAGGGTAGATAGGTACACCTAGTTGCTCAAATAGCTTAGTGGTAGCTTTGAGACTAGTAGGAGGGGAAGTGTTCTCCTCGACTAGTAGGAAATCGTCCAGGTAATGTAATACCGTAGGGCATCTGGCTATGTTCAATAGTTACCAGCATAATGCTTCGGCAAATGTGTCAAAAATAGCTGGGCTACTTTTAGACCCAAAGGTTAACCGGGAGAAAAAATAGTAGTTCCCGGACCACTTGATGCCATGCAGGTGCCACAGTGTAGGGTGGATTGGTAGTAATTTAAAGGCGTTGGTAATGTCGGTCTTACTGAGCCAGGCTCCAACCCCTGCTTGTATGATAGCAGTAATGGCGTGATCTATGGTGGTGTATTGCAGGGAGAATTCCTCAGAGGGGATGAGGGAATTAAGACTGGGGCTGGCCGATGAGTGGGGTGCCGATCAGTCAATGATGAGTCTCTGTTTTTGGGAAGATTTCCCTGTGACAATACCAATGGGGTTAGTGCGCCATTCTGTGAAGGGGGAGTTTTGAAAGGCCCCAATATGAAGCCCTCAGCCACTTATGAGCTATGAGGGTGTCAACCGCTGTGGGGTTGTGTTGGGCGGATTGTAGATTAGGGCATTCCAGAGTTCCGACTGGTAAGTGTAGGATACCTGTATGGAAGCCTTCTGTTAAACCAGAGATAAGAAAGTCTATTAGGTGTCTAGATGGGTGCTGAGACATAAATGCAGTGAATACTGACATATTAATGGACGTTAGGTAAGGCTTGGAATACATTTTATTTGGACACATGGTCTTTGCATGTGCCCTAAAACATTTTGAACAGACATGCAATAGTCTACATCCACTGTAATTACAAGACCCAACATTAAAATTATTACATATCTGGGACTTGCCCAGAAACTTGATTGGGCGTCCCAGTTTGTCTCGTGACAACTTCTCTGGAACCCCAGAGGAACTAGCTCCTTGCATGGAGGCATGTTCGTCCGCCGTGTTGGGACAAAAGTTTGTAGTATGGGCTGTGGAGGAGCAATATGCACAAGCCGGTGTTCTTAGACCTGCAAAGTGACTGCAAAAAATGACGGTATCAATCCTTCCCCAGTTGGACCGTGTTCGGTACTGGGAGAAGGCTCCAGACACTTTTGCAGAAAAAGACCTATGGTAGTCATAGAAGGCTGAACCACCATATTTGTTGCCCAGGTCTACAAGCTTGTGCATATAGAGATCAAACTCCTCTCTTCTGTTGGGATAGACAGCACAGATGACATCCCTGTAAATACCAAAAGCTAGTACAAATTCAGGGATAGTCAGTTTCCTGTTTAGGCGGGCATCCCTAGACCTGACAACAACAGAAACATCATCATAAGCATATGTTTTATTCTCAACAATATCCTGGGAGGCAATCAACAGGGAAGCCAGGTTGACGTCTTTACCTTCCAGGATATCCCTTTTTATATGCTCAGGTATCATATGAGCCGGGCTAACTTCCTGGTCATCCAGGGTGATGGCTGGAGCAACTAATGGCAAGTCGGCTGGTGCTTGTGAAGCAGCAGCGGGTGGCCCTGCTAGAGTAAGGGCCGTGGTGACCGACTCAAGTTTCTCCAGCCTGGAGTTGACCTTGCTCATGGACGCCATGAGTGAAGATAACATGGCATGTATATCTCCTGGGTTTGACTGGCTAGGTCCTTCCCCGGCATTCATGTTATTTGTAGATGTGCGCAGCAGTTTGAAAAGTTCTGCTTTCCTTGCTGTAGCGGGGTAGGGGATTTGTCGTCTCCTCAATTCCGTGGTTATACGTGGGATCGTCCAGGATCTGATCAATGCTGGACTGGCTAGCTCTCCTCCTTGTGTGGGAGTGACAGCTCTAGCCGGGGTGCTAGGCAGGGAGAAATCCTCTACCCCTTCCTGAGACATACTATAAACAAAACAATTAATTAGTATAGGAAACCACCAAATTGTACTGGCAGGCTAGCTAGGCCGGATGGCGAAAACATTATACTTGTTTGGTGACAGATGAGGCCCTGCTAATTGCCAAGCGGCTTGAGAGGCTCTATCTATGCGTTGGCGCGAGGAGTTATTGAGGCCACTCGTCGTAGTCGCAGGAGTTTTAGGCCTCTCGGTGACTGTAAGACAGAAAACAGGGGAAGAGAGTGACAGGTGAGACCCTCTCTATGCAACATGCGAGGCGGCTAGCTAACGTGTGGCCCGATGGATGTTTGCCTCTGAAACGTTTGAGGCGGGGTGTTGGCCTCGCGGGACCACTAACTGATGGTGATTGCCAAGATGGGGTAAATACCTATTGGGATGCCTGTGACCCTATTGCCAGCACTCTAACCTAGGGGGATGAAATGAAATGTATGGTAGAAATACCATATGAGCAGGTGTACGTACCTGGTAGTATGACAAATTCACAGGAAAAACCAGTGTGGAGCATATATATATAAGCTTGACAGCCTGAAATGGGTAAAAGAAAGTAGTATACAAATAAAATGTTGATACTATGCAATAGATATGTGTTACTCAGAAATGTTGGCATGGCTTTAATAAGATATCTGAGGGAGGCCGTGGCCTATGTACCAACAACATATGTGTTATATAATAATGGTGTGTAAGGGGAACATAAATGTAAGTTATATATATATATATATGTATATTACTGTGCAGGAAACGTATGATTGGTTGGATCAGTACTTGTGATTCAACCCGAGTATGCATGAAAAGGAATTAAATCCTTATGTGTCATGGTTAACAACAAAGAAATGAGGCCTGTAACGTAGGCTGATTTAATTTTAATGAAATGGATAATTTATTAAAAAAAACTCCAGTAAGCGTGGGAGTCCAATGGTCTATACAGAAATGTTAGCTGGTTTCATACCCTGATGTAATAAGTGATACCTTAAAAATAGCATGAAAATGGTCTGTCTATTTAACCAAGCAACTTTTTAACCAAATGTGAATACATGAAATGATGAAATGTAACTCACGAAAAAGATCTATGTGAATACATAGCAGAATAACGGAATCTTAGTATGAAGGGAAACAGAAGTTAGCATGAATAGCTTAACCGTATGCATTTTAATGCACAGCAATCGTGCATAGAATATACTATGAATAAGTGCCGACCAGAAAACACAAACCAAAATGACAATCGTTTAAATGAAGCAAGGTTGTTTTTTACATGAAATACAATAATGTCTGAGAAGCCTGTAGTACACTGAATGACCGGTAGGGGTCAGTGTGTAGGCGAAAATGCAGTGGTTCGATGGTTTGTACATGAAATGCAATAATGTCTGAGAAGCCTGTAGTACACCGAATGACCGGTAGGGGTCAGTGTGTAAGCGAAAATGCAGTGGTTCGTTGGTTTGTACATGAAATGCGATAATGTCTAAGAAGCCTGTAGTACCCCCAAAGACCGGTAGGGGGTTTAAACGAATGATATGCATGAACATGCAATGGTTTTAGAACAGACTTAGACAAAATGCAGCCGTAAAGTGAGGACCTGACCCGTGCATGGTGCCGTGGGACTGATGCCTGGCATAACGGGTAGGTCGACTTACGGTTTGTGAGTCACTTGGACACCATCCACGGCGATGGATTGAAGAAAGAAGGTGGTAGGCCGGAAAAGCCTGTGGCTGGATTCCTGACACAGCTCTGCTTAGAAAACCTCATGGAGCAATCAGGTAAAATGGCATCTGGATGACCCGGAAGTGGAAATCATTCAACGCTGACCTCGAATGGTAAGGAGCAAGGTAAGAGTGCCTTAAGTAGGCTAGAGATAGCAAACCAGCCCCTCCCACAAATCCAGGCAAATCGCCTTAATACATATATAAAATATATATCCAGGGCCGGCCTTAGGGGTGTGCGAGCTGTGCGGCCGCACAGGGCGCCATGGTGCAGGGGGCGCCCTGCGGCCGCATAGCTCACACGGCATGTCTGTTAGCCGCAATGCTAACAGACATGCTGGGCGGTCGGGCGGCGCTGGCGGGCGGCTGGCGAGGGAGCACTTCCTCTGAGCTGTTTGCTCAGCTCCCTCGCCGGCCGCAGAGTGAGGCTGGGAGGCGGAGCCGGAATATGTGTGTGTGTATGTTAGTGTGTGTCTGTTAGTGTGTGTGTGTATGTTAGTGTGTGTGTGTGTGTGTGTGTATGTTAGTGTGTGTCTGTGTATGTTAGTGTGTGTCTGTGTCTGTTAGTGTGTCTGTGTCTGTTAGTTAGTGTGTGTCTGTGAGTGTGTTTGTCTGTTAGTGAGTGTGTGTGTCTGACTGTGTGTGTGTGGCTGTCTGCCTGTGTGTGTGTGACTGTTTGCCTATGTGTGTGTGTGTGACTGTCTGCGCGTGTGTGTGTGTGACTGTCTGCGCGCGTGTGTGTGACTGTCTGCGCGTGTGTGTGTGTGTGTGACCGTCTGCGCGTGTGTGTGACTGTCTGCCAGTGTGTGTGTGTCTGTCTGTCTGTGTGTGACTGTGTGTGTTTGACTGTTTGTCTGTGTGTGTGTGACTGTGTGTGTGTGTGTGGCTGTTTGCCTCTGTGTGTTTGGCTGTCTGCCTCTGTGTGTTTGGCTGTCTGCCTGTGTGTTTGTGTGTGGCTGTGTGTGTGGCTGTCTGCCTGTGTGTGTGTGTGGCTGTCTGCCGGTGTGTGTGTTTGTGTGTGACTGCCTATGTGTGACTGTCTGGGCAGACTAGATGGGCCAAATGGTTCTTATCTGCCGTCACATTCTATGTCTGTGTGTGTGTTTGTGTGTGGCTGTCTGTGTATGACTGCCTGAGTGTGTTTGTGTGTGTGTGTGTGTGTGTGTGTGTGTGTATGGCTGTCTGCCTGCCTGTGTGTGTGTGTGTGACAGGGTGTGTGGGAAGGGGTAAGGAGTGGGGGGGGGGGCGCTGTGAAGATTTTTTGCACAGGGCGCCCAAATGCCTAAGGCCGGCCCTGTATATATATATATATATATATATATATATATAAATAAAATAATATGATAATATAATAAATTCAAGGTGCATCAGTTGCAAAGTGACCACTGGGGATTAAATGAAGGACTTACATATATATTTTATGAACTAAAACAGATAAAGGAGGGCTATTGAAAGATTGACAGAATCCTGCATTTTTTGACAATTGTTTCTGGCAATGTTACTCTCTGGTTGGAAAGCTCTATAGGCAATCATCAATTTTACAGTTGTGCCGTTGTTTTAGCCCAAATGCAAATTATCTGAATTCAGGACGATTGGCAGGTGCTGTATGGATGTGTAAGCGAACAAATGTCTCATACAATGGACAATGGACAAATGCTTCCATTTGTTTAATAAATAGTTTAACTATGCTCCTGACTAGTCTTTATCTTGAACTGCGGTAGAGGAATTCTGTATCCTCTACCCTGTCTGACAGGAAGCTGGACCAGCGTTGTCTTCTTGGCCATGCTACATGAAGGTTAAAGGTGCAGGGGGGAGACACAAAAGGGACATGGGGTGGATAGACAAAGACACACACATAAGGGATGGGTGGGTCAAAGAGACACACAGGGGCTGGGGGAACAAAGAGACACACAGCGAGGATGGGGAGGACAAAGAGGCACACAGAAGGGTTGTGGGGGACAAAGAGGCATACAAAGGGGCTGGGGGAAAGAGACACACAGAGGCTTGGGGGACAAAGAGACACAAAGGTGCTTGGGGGACAAAGACACACAAAAGGACTGGGGGGTCAAAGATACACATAGAGGGGCTAGGGAGACAAAGAGACAGACAGAGGGTTAAAGGGGAGAAAGAGACACACAGAGGGGCTAGGGAGAGAAAAAGACTCATATAGGTGCTGATGGGGTAAAGACGCACAGAGGGGCTGGGGGAAAGAGAAAGCAAAATGGGATGGGGGTTGGAGGGTGCAAGTAGCTGGTGCAAAATAGTCTAGTACCAGAAGGGTACAAAAATGAATGTGGTGCACCTTATTGGGTTAATCTGTATCACATATTTAGTGTTTTGGGTTATTACACTAACCATGTTTCTGCTATTGAAAATAATTCACAGCACCAATTTTTGCTATTGTTTTGATTAAAAATGAATGTCAGTTTGATATAGTATGTCAAAGAAAGCTACATGTTAATCTCAATGTTCTATCTACATGTTTAAATCATATGTCACCATATTCATGCAAGATCTAAAACACGTTTAATTTCCCAAGAACTCCCCTGCATTGCTCTTCAAAGGCAGATGTTAAATGTTTCAAGAAGCAACAGATGACTGCAGTCTTTTCCTCTGAGACCCAGCTAAACATGAGGAAGACAATGCTGAAATGTTTTTGGTATTGATCTAACATATTTAATAATAGCGTCTGGTTTGCTACGTAAATAATTTATAGTCGTTGGAACGCATTTGTTGCCAGAACTGATAATCTCTACGAAAAATCACGCATGATGCAATGAGTTATAAGATTGTGAAAAGAAAATGCAAATGTAAAGTATTTACTAGATTCCGTCTTTGTGTTATATCTTTTTTATTACAATATTGGCTATTTTTACTGAAAAAAAAAAGAAAGGAAATCAGGAAAGTGTATCAAAGGTCTACATTAAATAAACTGTATAAAATACTTCTGTTTGATTTTATAGAGTGTTAAAGGGGTCACCATTGCTTTGTATATGGCAGTGCGGACAGTGCGGACATACTAACCATCTTCTTTCTTGCTTTTACTGTAAATGATTTGGAGATCGAGTTTGGGGTCCCAACCAAGGAGTAAAGAAACCTAGCACCATTTTATGCTTTTTTTTGCCTCTGAAAAGAGTAACGTGGAGAACCAAAACTGTTGAGAAATAGTAAGGAAATACATGTATTCTCCATAGAGAACATTTTTCATTTTCTAAATACTTATACAATTGAAAGTCACATTTTCAAAAAACATTTTCAAAACGTTTGTTAGAAGAATTCTTAAAGGAACACTATAGTTACCTAAATTACTTTAGCTAAATAAAGCAGTTTTAGTGTATAGATCATTCCCCTGCAATTTCACTGCTCAATTCACTGTCATTTAGGAGTTAAATCACTTTGTTTCTGTTTATGCAGCCCTAGCCACACCTCCTCTGGCTATGATTGACAGAGCCTGCATGGGAAAAAATCTGGTTTCACTTTCAAACAGATGTAATTTACCTTAAATAATTGTATCTCTTTCTCTGTAAATTGAAACTTTAATCAACTTTAATCAATGTAAGTTTTCTTGTAATTGTCTTATTTATTGTTACATCCCCACCCTCTCAAAATATTGTAAAGCGCTACGGAATCTGTTGGCGCTATATAAATGGCAATAATAATAATAATAATAATAATAATAATCACATACAGGAGGCTCTTGCAGGGTCTAGCAAGCTATTAACATAGCAGGGGATAAGAAAATCTTAATTAAACAGAACTTGCAATAAAGAAAGCCTAAATAGGGCTCTCTTTACAGGAAGTGTTTATGGAAGGCTGTGCAAGTCACATGCAGGGAGGTGTGACTAGGGTTAATAAACAAAGTGTATTTAACTCCTAAATAGCAGAGGATTGAGCAGTGAGGCTGTAGGGGCATGTTCTATACACCAAAACTGCTTCATTAAGCTAAAGTTGTTCAGATGACTATAGTGTCCCTTTAAACTCCATTATTTTAGCCTAACGCTTTTACATTCAGCGTCCAGTAATCCTCAACTTGCTGGTTAATGAAAAAACTGCAAATTAGCAAGAGATGGTGACAATTTACTAAAGGTCAAAATTGTAGATTGAAATCCCCATCTGTATCCTATGAAATCCAAACAAATCCTTCTAAATAGCATTCTATCTACAAACATCAGTTTTTTAATTCCCAAACATTTGCCATCTCAGTATATTACCCCAGGGGAACAAAAGAAGCAATGCGTAAAAGACAAAAACAAAGTAAAACACAGAGATCAGAACACTTATTTTATCACGAGTGCTAATTCCGAAATTGAAATAGGTACTACATAGTCTAAACTCTGTTTCCTGTCTTATGTCAACACTTACTGTTATCAAAATGTTATGTTGACATCCTGAACCACTGTAAAGAGATACAAGCCATTGTTCTGGTATAGAGTACTCCGTTAAACAGTGTCAATGCGATTTCCTCAAAATACATGGAACTACAATTAAATACAAATACTGATAAACCTTTCACTCGTTCTACTTGAAAAAGCTAGATACTAGACCAATTTATCTTATTTCTTGTACTCGGATATCCTGAAGATAATATACCAATAGGAAGAAAAAAAAATGAACTATTTTACTACTGATTTATTTTCGTTTTAAATAATAGTAATACTGTTAACAAGCAATGACATTTGTATTGTCCTCTTATGCTATGGAATGCATTTTTATTACGGACACCAGAGAGCTCAGCTGTAAAGCCTGAAGTAATTGGTTGGTGATATCCGATACGATGCTATAGAGAGGCTAAAATCCCAGAACATATACTGGAATCTTAAACAGAACGATTGCTCTATAAATACTTGTTTTGGTTTTTCCTCTATATTGATATCGGAACAACAGATAGTTGAAGTTTCTATCTGTAAAATTGTATTTAAACATCATTTTAAAAGAAGATAATCTTTGTTAAAATCTCGTAAGAAGTAGTTTGGTATCTGTTTATGGCTGGAGCTTTTTTTCTTCTCAAAGATGCTAATAAAAATAAAAATTCATCTGTGTAGTTAGTCTAAGGAAAATGTTGAAATATATAATTTGATATCATATTCTCTCCCCCTCTTGATCCACCTGAAGACTCTAAAGTTAGGCATAGAAATGTTTAACGATCCCCATTATTGAATGTTTAAGCTAAAGAAAACGGCACAACATTTATGTGAAACATGGTTGTGTTAAGGCAAACAGCAAGTAAAAAAACAAGGTCAAATTATTAGTTTTAGATACAGATTTCAGGGGTACTTGCAGAAAGTATCATACATTTACAAAATAATATTTTTTATGTATTTGTTCATTTGTTCATATACCCTGCAATGCGCCTATAAGACTAAAATCTAGCCCTTCTCCTCCAGCTGCTATGATACAGCACTGTACTTTCTAACAATTTCAGACTCTCGTACTGCATGATATTTCTTGACCAAACTCACTACATCGGTCCAAAGAGGAATAATAATCTGTCAGATAAGGGTTTCTAATACCAGGCCACTATTGATAATTAATAAAACACTTCAGTGGAGGAAAAGTGGAGTTATTTAAATTAACACTGTAATAGGAGACAACCATTGCCATCACATGAAAATAATCTAGGAAAAAATTGCAGCAGAGAATCCGATTAGCAGATTACAGGAGTGCCACGCACACAAAAGGTTTTTGCAAGTCTGTTCACTTTACTTTGTCGCCAAACAGCAATTTAATAATACTCAGTTCATCTTCTTACAGCCACATTACTCCCAAGTATATATCTCACCAGGGTCATATTGCTCCCAAGTACATCTCTCCACAGCCACACCCCTCTCTATTCACTTTCATTACCTGTATGTTAAACAACAGTTGCATCAAATCCCAAGCTCATCTCGTGTGTCAACCACCACACCTCCTGAGTACATCTCCTCGTAACCTAGTTCCTCCCACAGTTAATCACCTTACAGTCACAATTGCCTTAGTTAATTTCCCCACAGTCACAAACTTCCTGGGTGGACAACTTGCAGCACCTCACTACACAGGACTTGGGCAGACAAAAAGCATACACACAACACACATGGCTGCAAAGACAACATTCAGCTCCTAATTACACAGGGATAAGGAGAATACACCCCCAAAACACTATCCACTATCTGGGTATATATAGGATCTGACTCTGCCTCCCTGCAGTGATTGCTCTCTGTTCAGGCACAAACTAACAATAATGATGTAGTGTTGCCATGATACCCTGCCTCATGAAGCAGCTTCCTTAGGCCGCCATGATGGCCTGACCTGGGCACATGACTGAGATTGAATCAAAGTGTCCTAGAATAGAGATGAAAGCATTTCTTATGTTACTAAAAGTCTGCAATCTTCTGGCAGTTCATTTATAGTGCCAATAGTGCCAACACAAATGAATACTGAGACAGGAATAAAAATCTGTCCTGACAAAAACAGGACAGTTGGCAACTGTGGAAAAGACATTTATATATTTTCCTCTATCTTCAGTAAGCCTTGAATCTGTTCATGTGGGAAACTGAAACATTGTTAACCGGGACTGTGACGGACTGCCGTCACTAAGTACCATGCCCACTGCTTATTTGTGTGGTTTCCCCTTGTATTCTGTGTTTCCCCATGTATTTCTATGCCTTTCGTGTATTGTGCCTTTATATGCAGCAGCTCTGTAAAGTAGAGTAATGGAAAATGGATTGCTCTGTGCCCCTCCCCCTCCCCCTCCCCCTTCTGTTTGGGAATGTATAGTCTGCCTGTATCTCTCCCTTACCCCTCCCTTTTCCTGTCACAGCAGGGTGTTGCTATAGAGACACTGCCAGCCCAGTTCAACCTAGATGCATTGTCCTTCCTCCCTCCCCCATCAGCTTCTTGGGATTGAAACCCCTGTTGTTTTGTGTTGGAGACCCCATGTAGGGGTCTGTGCCTGTAAAACTATGTGTAACAAAATAAATCCGTCAGTGGCTGTACCTCCAGAACTCAGTCTTGTCCAGTTACTGGGGGGAAGAAAGGGTCAATCCTTGTCCCAGCTTGTCACATCTGGTGGAGGATGCAGAGGGGAAAGTCCTTGTAAGGACTGTAACTCCCAGGACTGAGGGCAGTCCAGTGCCTGGGAGAAAGCAGAGCTAGTTCCCCTACCCAGTGCAGCTAGGAAGCAGTGCTTTAATGGAGGTAACCAGTTGGGTTACAGGGAGCTCTGTTACAAGTGGTGGCATCGGTGGGATGACATCCTAGCCATGGGGAAACCGGCACATCTTCAGGGACACCAACCTACAGGAAGTGGGGATATGGAGGGCCCGTACCGTCGGGCAGTATCCCACTTCGATAAAAGGCTACAGCAGAGGTTACAGGATGTTCTGCACTATAGTGATGACCCCATCCTGGACAGGAGCATACCAGAATGGAGGGTGGCCAGCTGAACTGATCTCTGGAAGGAAGACCTCGACGAAACGCGACCCTTCCAGTGCGAGGAACTCCGGCCACCGACCAGCGCCAATGAGAGCAACTAGAGCTGCGGATGCCGTAGCTGGGAAACCAGCCATTAAAGGAATGGGTGATAGAACTGGAGAGTTAGTGTTAAGAGGCCTCCACAGTTCCCGCTTCTGGTCCATCCGGAGTCAACTTGGACCTTGCAGGGATAGCAGAACTGCAGCCGGACCTGAATCTTCTGGCTACCCTGGAGTGGGAGCTTGAACACGACTACAAGCATCTATTTAAAGTGGCTCAGCGGCAGTGTGAGGTTCTGGGGATGGAGACAACTGGTCTTGTTCCCTTGTGGCAGTGTGAGGTTCTGGGAACGGAGACAACCGGTCTCGTTCCCAAGCGGCAGTGTGCGTTATCGGGAGGGATAACCACTGGAACAGAGGGTGTCTTGGATTGGACTTGGGTCACCATGGGTCCTCTGCAAGTGAAAGAGTCGGCTCCACCTGAGGTTGACCCCAGCGACCTGCTATGGACTGGTCAGCTACAGCCGCCGCTACCCCCTTCCCCAGGAGTTTTGTGCAGTGTCTGCATCAGTTTTTGTCAGTTTGTGAGTAAATGCAGGGACATACTCCACAGCTGTACCATTATAAACATCCCTCATGAAAAAATTATGAAAGATAATGGCTTGCCGTATGTAGGATTCATTCATCAAGATGCAATCCTGCAGTGCATAAATTTAATGTACTGCCCCACAGCATGTTTTAGTAATATGTGCCCAGGGAAGCATGCCAAAGTAATACACACACACACGGACACAGACTCTTTCTGACCCAAATGCACACTAACACATAAACAAACTTACTGACCTATATATACACACACACACTTACTGATACATAAATCCACACACTCTCTCTCTGACACACACAGAGCACATTTACAAGCAGCTGCCTGGATGCCTTGTTGTACTAGCATAGGTTGTGGTGGTGCAGCCCATTCTACCATGGTCATCTTAACAGCATTACAAGCCCCTGGACAAAGCAGTGCACTCGGGCCCTGCCTACACAACCACTCACAGGAATTAAAATTTAAATTATAAACAAAATTAAAGGGACAATATAGTCACCAGAACAACTACAGCTTATTGTATTTGTTCTGGTGAGTATAAAAATCCCATTCAGGCTTTTTGCAGTAAACACAGTCTTTTTGTAGAAAATGCAGTGTTTACATTACAGCCCAGTGTAACTCCACTGGTTACTCCTCAGATGGCTACTAGATGTGCTTCCTGGGGCAGTGCTGCACTGTGTGCAGCACTGCCATTCAGTATCTACACCCTCTGCATGGAGTTATTGAACTTTCCTCTTAGAGATGCGTTCATTCAAGTGATTGGCCAGGGATGTGTTTGACTTGTGTTGGCTCTGCCCCTGATCTGCCTCCTTAACAGTCTCAGCCAATTCTATTTGAAAGCATTGCGATTGGCTCAGAGAATAAGTTCTGATAATGTCAGCCAAGCAGGCAGATCAGGGACAGAGACAGCAGCTGCAGCCTTGAATACAAGTAAGATTTTGCTATATTTAGGGGAGCAGGTAGATGTTTGTTTTCACACTACAGGGTCAGGAGTACATATTTGTGTTCCTAACCCTATAGTGTTCCTTTAAGCTTATATTTATTGGTACCTCCAACAAAATCAGTGTTTTAACATTAAAAAACATGATGTACAGCAGAGATTTATCCACACAAATGTTTAGTAGGTAGCAGAGGGAGGCAACTGACATGGAAATATTAGAAGAACTTTATTATAGTTTTACTGCTAAAGCAAACTATGTGTATTGATTTTTTTCTTGCCTATGTACAATAAGTATGAGTACATTGTTTCGTCAAGGTCAAGATATGTATTTTCCCCCCGGACATTTAACCCCCTTACCATAACCCAAAAAATGACTTCAATAACCATACTCACCCAGAATGCCAGAGGCTTAAATACCCCAGAAAAACGCATGATAGCCCTAACAGATTTCCACAGAAACAAAGCAGATATAGTCTTTATCCAAGAAACCCATTTTTGTAAAGACACAGCGCCCAGATTACAAAAAAAAGAATTACCCTAAAAGTTACTTCGGGAACTACTCAAACTCTAAATCAAGAGGAGTGGTGATACTGATTGGCAATAAAACCCAATTTACATACCAAGACCAACACACAGATGACTCCGGCAGATTTCTCTTTGTAAAGGGCAAATTAGGAAACACCCAAGTCACACTGGCCAAAAATATCACCCCAACAAGAAGCAGAATGAAGCACTACAGAAACTATTGTCTAAACTCTCCAACTTCCACGAGGGTATCCTGGTGCTAGGAGGTGACATCAATGTATCTCTAGACGGGAAACTAGATTCCACTTCTCAGCCACAACCAAACACAGAATTAACTAGAAAACGGATCAACAACACCCTGCATGAAGCTCAACTGTATGACTGCTGGAGGGCTATACACCCAACACGAAAAGATTATTTGTTCTTCTCATCCACAGCGGGGACCTACTCCCGTATCGATGCCATCTTTTTGCAACACAGATTCCTACCTATGGCCACAAGCATCATATGGCCCAATATCGTGGTCAGACCACATGCCCATGTACCTAAAAATCACAATCCCTACCTTACCAAACCCATCCTCACAATGGCGACTCAACGACCTACTCCTCAATAATATAGAAACCATAGATAAACTCAGAGACTCAGCCAATACCTATTTCACCCTAAACACACAACCAGACACCTCACCAGCTCTGGTTTGGGAAGCACATAAGGCAGTCCTGAGAGGGGAGCTTATCCACATCGCTTCTTCCCAAAAGCGCAAAAGAGAACAACAAATCAAACAATTAACTCAAGAACTAAAAACCCTGGAATGCAAACAACACCAAAATAAAGACTCAATGGAAACATATAAACTGATACTAACTAAAAGAACAGGACTAACAACAATACTACAACTTCACGCAAGATGCCAACTGACACTAACAAGACATTACTACTATACAAAAGGGGGAAAAGCAGGAAAACTTCTCGCTCAAGCCCTCCAACAAAACAAACAATCCACATTTATAGCCGAAATTAAACAAGAGGGCGGGAGTGTCACAAACCAAACGGCAGACATTATAAAAGCTTTCCACAAATTCTATACCGGCCTATATAACCTTACAAATATCCAACCATCCGCAGAAGATATCCTGAACTTTCTCAAACCTAGGGTCAAAAACACACTCCCAACTACGAATCACGATTCCTAGATGCACAAAAATTCACCTCCTCACCACCCAAATCCGCGCTAAAAGCAACTATTGCCCTCATACCCAAGCCTGGCAAAGACCCCTCGACGTGTGGAAGTTCTAGGCCAATCTCACTCATCAACATTGACTTAAAGATCTTAACCAAAATAATGGCAAACAGACTAAAACCATTCCTTCCAAATTTAATCCACCAAGACCAAGCGGGCTTTGTGTCTGGATGGGAAGCTAAACACAATACGACAAAAATAATAAACCTCGATCCACTGGGCCCAGACACATAAAATACACAGTGCCTTACTCGTGATAGATGCCGAAAAAGCATTTGACAGGGTGAACCGGGACCTACTCACCCATATGATTAGATTTCTGGGATTTGGGTCGAGATGGCAGGAATGGTTGGCAGCTATCTATTCACAACCCACAGCCAGACTCCGCATTAACGGTCAGCTGTCCCAGCCAGTCATCATAACCAATGGCACTAGACAGGGCTGTCCCCTCTCACCCCTCCTGTTTATCCTAATCCTAGAGCCCTTCCTACAAGGCCTATCAATCGGGGGAGTAGAATACAAGGTCTCAGCCTTCGCAGATGACCTTCTCTTTACCATTTCCATCCCTCTCTCCAGCCTACCCAACTTTTTCAAAGAAATGGAAACCTACAGCGAGGTATCCAACTTCCGAGCAAACCTCACCAAAAGCGAACTACTGCCTATACACACTACCAAATTCCTAGATACAAAAATGTGAGAGAATTTTCATTTCTCTTGGGCACCTAAATCAGTAAAATACCTAGGCATTCAAATTCCAAATAAACTAGGCCACCTATACGAACAAAACTTCCCTTCACTCCTAACAAAAATAACCAAAGATCTTCAATCTTGGCATAAACCCTGCTTCGGGTGGCTCTGCAGATCCAACATCGTCAAGATGAATATCCTCCCACGGCTGTTATACCTCCTACAAACGCTCCTGATAATAATCCCTAACACATTTTTCAATGCTGTCGAATCCATCATCACGAAATTCATCTGCTCTCACAAACATCCCAGAATTGCAAATAAAACGTTAATAAAAAACAGAGAGAAAGGTGAAATAAACCTACCAGACATTGCCACATATCACCAAGCAGTCCACCTTACCAGAATACACGACTGGTCACATTCAATGAAAACTCCCCATTGGGTGAACTTGGAAAATGCAAACTCCAAAATCCCTCTTAGGATGTGCCCCTTGCTGGGTACAGATCAAAACCAACATCCACAACACTACGGCAATCACCCAACAATTACAGCCACCTTGCAAGTCTGGTATAAACTACTACGAACAACAGAGATATCCCCTCAACCCTCCCCACTATACCCACTCACCCACAATCCTAGCTTTCAAGGGGGCAACTCCGGGAACACATACAAGGCCTACCACAAAGGAAACACGCTACAACTGAAAGTCTTGGTCGAAACCACAACTATGGAAGAACTGTCATACGCTAAAACCAAAAACTACCAAACATTTTCCAAAAACTGGACACCCTGGACTAAATTCCTGACAAAAGAAACAGGAAGCGCACTCCTGACTACATCTCAGAACCCAATTATCCAACGTAACCGGAAGCCCACACACCCAATCGAAGCAATCACAGACTGACCCCCCCCCTTCCCACACCAATACACGCTAACTAGGGCTAAAACATACCCACTAGGTTAAAGAGGTGATTATCTAAATAATGCTCATGCACAACTAGTTTCCTTTAACTCTCCTACCTCTACTTTTAATGAACGGTTTACAATACACCGTATTACTCCCTTGTGTCAATGACAATGCTCCATGTACACACGTGACCAATTATCCAATATTCCAGTGCCACCATCTAACCGATTTAATGTTAAATACCGATATGGATAACATGTACTTTACCTCTATGTACCATTATTTTAATCCTAAACCAGTCACGTTTGTCAACAAATGTAACACTTGTTTATTGATGATTTATGTAACAAAAAATTAAAAACTTTGAAATTCAAAAAAAATTAAAAAAATAAATATGTATTTGCAACAGCAAGATGGCGCTGATACTGAGGCGATTAATCCACCAAAATGTTTTAATAAAGATGGATGGAAGGTTCTGAATAGATCTCCTGGAATAACATAATGAAAAGGTGGCAAACCTTTGGGGCCCCTATGCTCGTGCATGGTAAAGACAGGCCTGCATTCTACCTCTCTCTATGTGTACAAAGTATCAGCCTTTGCAATTCAATGTCATATTTTCTGGTGGCCTGTTGCACTGAGCATGAGGTCAATCTGGCCACCATAATCCCAGATTACAGCAGCCCATCGGAAAAGTTCCCCAGTTTCGCCGTGGGCCAGTCCGGCATTGAGTTTACTTTCTTTGGAATTCGAAGGGGATTTTAAATTAATTTCACATTTTAGGATAAGATAGCTAAACCGAAAAAAAAGTGAGCTGTTTTTACTTTTGCTATTTGTGTCTAAAATGTGGGATTTACTTTGAATTCAGGGCAATGCACACTTTAGTGAATCTAAGATGTACTTAATAAAATGTAGTCTAAAATAACCAGGTTGAGAAAAAACATTTCCAGCTAAGGGTAAAGTCAATTAAATATACAGTATTCACTAACCTCCGAATTGTAGCAAATTGATATATGAATTGCTAAATGTAGGCTAAAATGGGCAAACTGTGACTAAAGCTGAATTAGGGGAATTCTTGCAGATCTGGTATTTCAGCATTCATATTGTCTCCCACAATTCCATTCACTACAATTCAGAGTTTAGCGAAAAAACGCCAGTTGTGTCATCGTTTAGTGAATAGACCCCCAGAAAAGCAAAGTGATTAATAGCTGGGTTTGGAAAAACGCAGGTGCCCAGCAATAGTTAGCCCCTATTATAGACAAGCCTGCAGCGATGTGCCTGACCTTTCCCTTGTGAGTGAGGTCTGCATTAATTTGATTCTAGAATTCATAATGTGACTGCTCTAAAAATATAAAGAGGATGAGATGACATAAGAATTATTATAAGAAACTTATAACCACACACAAACTACACTGAAATACTGCTGCTGTGTGAGCTCTTTCTTAAATTCTAGCACAAGAACATGGCAGTGTATTTCATAGATGCACACAGCCATAAATGTATCTAAATACACAAATATATAAATACAACTACTGATGACTTCTGCAGCTTATGTCTCACAATTACGACAACCCATTACATTAAAATTAAATTGGAACTTTCTTAAAAAATCCAAATGCATGGATAAAATGTTACTTTTAATTAAGAGTACAGCAAAAAATGTACTGCATTAATAAAAGTCCTGTACGCTGCAACTGCATCTGTCTACACACCGAATGCTTTGTGTGTAATTCCACATTTTCTGTTCATTGGGGGTACAACTAGATATACAATCCGTTTTTTCTCCAGTAAAAATTCAAAAAGTATAAATTTTGTATTATTATTATGATTTTAATGCATTATCAAAAATAATTGTGATAATTTAATTGCCCAAGTTAATATAAAATGCTTTGATATCTGTGGCAATAACTCTCAGTCCTTTCCCAAATATTCGTTGAATCTTACTAATCCTAAATCCAGTTCATCAGAACCACTGACATAGCTGTATAAAACACAAAATGCAGAAAACAACCCCCCCCCCAAAAAAAAACTGGTGGAAAAAAGGTGTACAAAGGTTCAAACCAAATGTATACCACTGAATAACACAAAATTAGAAAAAAATATTTTATTGGACCCTGGTCGGAAACAAAGCATCTCCTAATATTTTTGCAGGTGACGTGATAAAATGAAATACATGTTGAGGTGGGAGAGTGAACTGGGTGGGATATTCACAGTAGAAGAGTGGAATTACTTTTTATTATTGTTAAAAGGTATCACTCAACAATACGAATCACTTAGAATCCCATTATAAATTAATTTATAGGTGGTACGAAACCCCTTCCAAACTTTTTGATTTGCATCTTAGCGATAATAAATGTTGGAGAGACTGCAGTCAAATTGGAGCATTATTTCACATCTTCTATTCGTGTCTCAAAATTAGATCTTATTGGCTACAAATTCTGAAATTAGTTAATAATATATTAGAATTTGATGTAGTTTTATCTCCATGTATTTGTCTCTTGTGAAATTCCCAATTAATCTGCCTCTTTACAAAAAAAAAATATATTGGGTCAGCTTCTTATTTCGGCTAGTTCCATCCTCTCCTATCACTGGAAATCGCCCCCTGTACCTACTGTTGGTGAGGTCTTATAATCTGTGTTTGAGAATAAAAGATGTGAATTGGCATTTCACGATAAATCTACTTTCACATCTGTTCTGCGGCACGAATGGTCAAAGTGGGAAGACGATGTAAAAATTAGATATGGACTCTAGCCATGTCACCACCTGACTGACTAAATATTTTTCTCTATTTACTTGACATTTCGTTTCACTTCTGTTCATAGTTTATTTATCTCATTTACAAGATTTTTAAAATCTGTATGTGTACCCTATTCATTTGATTTTACTTTGACAAAAGTTTATAAGTTATTATATATCTACCAATATTAAAATGCAAGTTATGTATGTTATTTTAAAACCTTAATAAAATATATTTGACATGAATAACACAAAGTAGATAATCCCCCAAAAATCCTTGGATGTCTTTAAAATACAAAATACAAATAACACTGTGACGGTAGTCACCATCACTGGGGATGGAAGACAGACGCTATGGGTGGGCTCCCAAATTCCTTTTGTGTTTTGTCACATTGTGCCTATTATTTGGGCAGGGTATGTTGAATGTATTGCTGGTCTGTGCATCTCCCAACCCCCTTTCTCCTATCCTATTGTTTCCCCAGCAGGGCGCTGTCCCAGGGACACTGCCAGACCAGTTTAAACTAGCTGCTCTGTCCCTCCTCAATCTCCCATCAGCCCTTGCTATTGTCTGACCCCACCCTTCCTTGTACTATAGTAATCTATGTAACCTATTGTATGTAAATGAGGCTGTTGGGTTTAAACTATGTGTGCTGTATTCATAAAAGAGTTGCTGTTTAGCCTTCACCATGTGTCGTCTGGGGTTTGGTCCAGGGTGGAAAAGGCCCTAAGTGATCCCAGTCAAGCCTCGGCGTCTGGGTCTGAAGTGTTTCAGGGTCCCTGATAGCTACAAGGAAGCAGACTTGGCGGAGGTACTCGGTCGGAGTACTGGAGCTCCGTTACAAACACAATATCTAATTATCTACAAAAGAAAAAATAATAGACATAGGACAATAAAGTCTGTATATAGGGACAAGGATATTTCAATAGTCCACTCACAAGAGTATAAAGATAGTAGACATTGTAGCAGAGCCCTAGTCCTGACCGGGACTTTCCTCCGCAAGATCATCAATACTGGAACTCAGGAACAAGATACTGCCAAGTGCCTGGGAGTATAACTGAACTTTATTCTGCCACACACGGCTTTTATGCACTGGCCCCCAGCATGTGGTCTACATAGCAAAAATATAGGGGTTTCTTCCCGTGAGCCTTTGTGTCTGAGAGATAATTGAGCTCAAATTAGGATAACTCAATTATTTCTCAGATACAGAAACGTATACAATATTTCTCCAATACCCCAAAAATACATGAAACTAGTGCAGGAACCTCACAAATCCCCAAACAGCTTTGATCTGAGTGCCCAACATATCCAAAGAGTGCTCAGATCGATTTGGTAGAAAGGAGTTGCTATTTGAGTAAAGTTCTGACCGACCAGCCACGTGATAGCCCAAAACAGTTCCAGGACGGTCGGTTGGCTTTCGGT
Organism: Pelobates fuscus; assembly: GCF_036172605.1. Lineage (NCBI taxonomy): Eukaryota > Metazoa > Chordata > Amphibia > Anura > Pelobatidae > Pelobates > Pelobates fuscus. Next base: position 95,249,957 of record NC_086321.1, on the reverse strand, counting down.
GTTCCTGTGCGAACACCAAAAAATGCTCCCTCTGACTTTTAGGGAGCGAATGCTCCCCCCCCAGTCGGTAGATCATATCTACCGAACGTCGTTCATCTAGGTGGTCGGACGTTAAACGGGCAGCAGTATGAACTCCGCCAGGTTCGTAGACTCGCGTGGCCGAAAATAGTTCCAAGCGTTCAATGACCATGTAACGCTGCCGGTGTTCGGGAGACAAAATGCCCGCCATTCACTGGGCCACGTGCGTTCGGTTACACGAATGGCGGACACCCAGGGAAAGCACTCAAGCTAATGTGTCAAGTTGGTAATTTGTGGTTAACAGCCAGAGAGGTCGATGTTCACTGAGGTATAGAAATATAGAAGCATAGAATGTGATGGCAGATAAGAACCACTCGGCCCTTGTAGTCTGCCCAAAAAAGGGGGTCCACACACCAGTTATTTGGAAGATGAACAAGGGGGCACGGACAACCGAACACAATTGAATGAAGTCTGCTACAGACATAACACTCAAATTGAGTATCCTCCTCCTTCTGGATTTAGCCCATCAATTGAGTTCCAATACAGTGAAAGGAAAATATTATGTGATAAACTGATGCATAAATATAAATAATTCTCTGGTGACCACTTCAGTAACTAGAATGTACAAATGACAAGGTCATTCACTGAAACTCAAAGAATAGAGATTTCACCTTTATCAGAGACAAAGAATCAGAATACATAAGTCATGCTAGCATTCTCCTTGAAAATATTGAATTCACAAATCTGTCAAATGGACTCATGGTGGCTACCTTGGGGAATTACTCTCGTGGAAAGGGATAGGAATAGATATGAAAATTCCAGCAATGGGGATGTTAACCAAGTAATGCACATATCAATGAAGCTTCGTCCCTTAAAATAACATGCAGCATCAGTCTGTCGGTGAAGGATTATATGTAATCTCTACCAGAAAAAAATTCTGTAGAGACTATACAGACACGGTAATGAAATATCTAATTACTGTGACCAGGGCAGCTGAATTCAGAAGGTGGGAATTGTCTTACCTCAAAGAGAGTAGGGCTACTATGTATCCAAGTATATGTCTATGTATGTGTATGTGTGCTGCCAATTAGGTGGTTTATGATAAACTTAGTATTTTAATTGTGAGGCTAATTGTGTATGTGTTTTTATGGGCTAGTGGGGAGCTCCACACAATTGTCCCACTCAGGGCCCCTGAGAAGGAAGCATAAGCACTAGACTTCTGCAGGGCCGTCTTTAACGCGGGGCAAACGGGGCAGCTGCCCTGGGCCCAGTTACTTCTGGGGGGCCCAAAGCAGCTGCCCCGTGGCCCCGCCGTCCATTGCCTGCATAAGAAAAATTCCCTCCCCACCCATGGGCCCGCGGTGCTTGTATTGCGGCTGCACCGGGGGCCCATACTCTAAGGGGGCTCACCGGGTGGCAAATACACTTAGGGCCACCCGGTGAGCACTTTTCAGGAGTGGCCCGGTCGGATGCTGTGGCCCTTTAACAGCACGACCGGGCCTACTGCTTTACGGCAGCCTGGGAGGAAGTGACGTCCACGAGTCACTTCCTCCCTCAGAGATGATGAGCCGCGCGGGAGGGAGGCTGAGCCAGGAGGCAGCGAGGAGGGGGACTGAGCAAAGAGAGCCAGTCCCCAACTTCCAACCACCCGAGGCAGCACACTGAACCCCAGGGAAGGTAGGAAACTGGAGGGGGGCTTTACAGTTTGCCCATGTGTATGTCAGTATGTGTGTGTTTATGTCGGTCAGTCTGTGTGTGTGTGTCAGTCTGTCTGTGTGTCAGTCTGTCTGTCACTAGGTCTGAGTTTGTGTCTGTCAATAGGTCTGTGTGTGTGTTTGTGTGTGTGTCAGTGTGTGTGTGTGTGTGTGTGTGTGTGTCTATCTGTCACTAGGGCTGTGTTTGTGTCTGTCACTAGGTCTGTGTGTGTGTGTGTCACTAGGTCTGTGTTTGTGTCTGTCAATAGGTCTGTGTGTGTGTGTGTGTCAGTAGGTATGTGTGTGTGTGTGTGTTTGTCTGTGTGCCTGTCAGTAGATCTGTGTGTGTGTCTGTCAGTAGGTCTGTCTGTGTGTGTGCCAGTATTTATGTCTGGGTATCAGTATGTCTGTGTGTGTGTGCCACTGTGTCAGTATGTGTCTGTGTGTGTGTCAGTATGTGTCTGTGTGTGCCAGTATGTCTGTGTGTCTGTCAGTAGGTCTGTGTGTGTCTGTGAATGTATGTCAGTATGTCTCGGTATGTGTCTGTGTGTGTGTCAGCATGTCTGTCAGTGTATGTGCCGGTGTCCATATGTCAGTATGTATGTGTCAGTTTGTCTGTCTATATGTGTCTGTATATCTGTGTGTCTGTATGTGTATCAGTGCGTATCTGTATGCTGTCTTTGTGTGTTTTGGTGTATCCGTGTGTGTCTGTGTATCTGCATGTGTGTATATGTGTCTTTATATCTACATGTGTGCCAGTGTGTATATCTCTGTGTCTGCATGTGTTTCAGTGTGTATGTGTGTGTGTGTGTGTATATATATCTATGTGTGTGTGTGTATATGTGCATACATCGCAGCATTCACACACTAACACTACATATAAATACACCCCTGCATTCAAACTCCAACACTACGTACAAACACACGTCTGTGTTACACACCAAGATTATATGTAAACACACCCCTGCATTCAAAAACCAACACTACACATAAATACATGCATGCAAGTACGCCAACACCACATACAAACATATTCCATACAAAAACCTGTTTACATTCAAACATAAAAACAGCTTAGTGCTAAATACAAACCTTCAAACATGGGTAAATGGTAGAGCCCCAGCTGTCAATGCATTGCTGGAGTTGCACGACAGATGAGGAACTTTCAATCACCTTTCAATCACCCGTGCAATAGAGAGGCTTACAAAAATTCTTGCACCTCTCTACTTTAGGTCTGCCACTGCGTTGGGGTGGAGGACGTGATTGCACACCTGGGGAGAGGGTGCCAGGGGGCCCAAGCAAATGCTTTGCCCAGGGTCCAATCAATATTAAAGACGGCCCTGGACTTCTGAGTCAACACTCTTCTACCTATGGCCTCCTCTTTCTTTTCAGGAAGAAACCTGGTCTGCATCTCATTGGTGGAGGGGTCTGTCAATCACAGATCATGGTCTGCTAGAAATGTGGTTTCTGTATTTAGATTGGCCATCCAGGATGTCATAATAAGTAGGTCAGGGGTCACACTAGCATTCCTCCTCCGGCTGAATGAAAATGAGAAGGATTCAGAGGGCTTGGGAGAAGAACTTGAGAACTGAATTTGAGTAATATCATCGTCTAGCTGGAGGCTTGAATAAGCATATAAAGGTGTTAATTATTTGTTTCCAGGCCATTAGTCAATGTCCATATATTCTGAAAATGGTTCTTGAAAGTAACAGTTAACGTCTGCTGTTGTTTTGATCATATTTATTAAATTTCCTACTAGTAATATAAAAAGTGACAGTTTTTTTTCCATAGTAAATTCCCCAGATTTTAACAGAAATTTGTATTTTAGAAGACTGCCAAATTTAGAGCGGCAGAAAAAAGAGAAGTAAAACAGAACATTTTTCTGGGCGCAGAAATATCAGAAAGATTACAAAATCTGATGCATCATTGGAAAAATGTATGAAATAAATAAAAAAAATGACGCCTAGGACACAAAAGTAGCAACAGATTCAAAAAATGAAACATTAAAAATTGCGTCAATAATTGTATGCAACAATATTGGTTACATATTGTGCATAGCTGTACTATCTCTCTTTCCCTATCTCTCTCGCTATATATATATATATATATATATATATATATATATATATATATATATATACACACTACATATAATGGCTGTAAATGCAAGGAGACTGATCTGATACAACATTCTGAGTGAGGTATGAGTGAGGCAATGAATGATTACACTCAATGTGTGTGTGTATATATATATATATATATATATATATTAAATACATGCATACATGCAATGGCTGCAAAAGCACTGCTGATTCGATACAATATTCTGAGTCAGGTATGAGGTAATGATTGATTACACTCAATGTATATATATACACTAAATACATGCATACATGCAATGGCTGCAAAAGCATGATTGCTGATCCGATACAATATTCTGAGTGAGAATAATGATTTATTAAACTCAGTGTCCTGTTTAAATAGAAAGACTTGCTGCAATTCACTGTGTGAATATAAACCTTGATCGTATACAAAGCTATGTGTAAATATAAGACTGGTTATATCCAATGCACTGCATGAATATACAAACTAAGAAAAAACAATGTTCTTGAACTGTCTACCATCTGCCTTAAACCATAGAATTTCCTATGTCTCATGCTCAGCCATACGTTTTTTTTTGTTTTTGTTTTGTTTTTAATTCTTTATTTTTATTCGTGCATGGAGTAACAGTAAAGCGTACAGCGCCACAACAGCTGCTGCAAGCGGTTTGTCATCATTTCAACATGTGGCTTGTTATACAGCACGATTTTTATATTTTAGAACATGAAAATAACAAGATGTAGGCAGTTGCATAAAAATACAAAACGTGGTAAACATGCGATTTAAATTATGCAACACTCTGAATTATTATGTCTAAGGCAGTAAGACACGATAGGGTTACAGGCTTGCTTCGGTAGACACATATGCCCCTTCCAAACATGTGAACGTACGCTGTCTCACCTATGAGGCAGAAAAATATACAGATAGCTTGACTTTTTAAGCGAGTTACAAGCGTGGGTTAATGGTGCTAATTAAACCTGCTGGGTGTGCATTGCTTGAGGTGCAGGAACAGGTATGTTAAAAAGGATGTATGCACAATTTTGACATCAACACTGTCAATATTAACAAGCTGAACAGAGCTTATTGTGTGCGTTAGGGTATGCTTGACATCGATTTTTAGAGTATATCATCTATCATGCCAGGCCTTACGCGTATAGAACATTGCTAGCTGGGCTTAGGTTTAGATAGGGCTAGCTAGTAACAAAGTACGGTCACATTATACATATGTAGGCCATGACGTGAAATGCTTAAAGCAAGGTAGCGCATAGCCTGGCAGAAGTTCTCAGTAGAATCAAAATATAAATACAATCTATAACTCGCCTACAATATAAAGCATGCCTAAACATCGCTATTCTCCCTAGGTGCCTGCCCTGAAAAACTTTACTATGTCCAGCTTGTTAGTCAAAATAGCTGTCCTACGCATTCTAGGCATGGGTATTAACTAAACATTTAAGTACAGGCCGAGCAGGGAGGCCAGCGGTGCCGGAGCATTAAAACATCATATGAGGGTAACAGTATTTTAGTTGCTATTTATGCTAGCGCCTAAACAGCAGTGCAAAGTGGCACGCAATTAAAAGTTAAAGCTAAACAATTATGTAATGTATGTTGAACTTTATGCTCTTATTTAAAATAAATTAGACTTCTGGCATTAATAAAAAAAAAAAGTAACAATAAAAAGATAATAACAGCAGTCCCGATGATGGTGTCTGGTCAACCCTTGCCTGTTCGGGGTATGTCATCACCCCATGGTGCAGTCAGTGTCCAGAGAGCCTGCAGTCCCGACATGGCAACGTGCCAGGTGTAGGCAAGGAGTTCGCTGGGGTGTATCACTGTAAACCTGCGCCATGCTTTACTTGACTGACTGTCTGAGTATTGGTTAGTCCCGGTTGCAGATCTCCTTGCTTGGTTCGGTCGCGGGCTGCTTGGTTTCCTGCGTCGTCGGTTCGCTGTGTCCGCCATTTTGGATCTGTCTCGAAAGGCTGTGCCTCTCCGGTTCTTGCGCCTGGAGTTGGTAAGTATGCGGTGTAGCCGATGGTGTCTGCTTGCTGGTTGCCCCATGATGGTCTTTTCCAGGCCTTGCCTGCTCTCTGTAGGTTTCTCTTTTGCCGCCTTTGGAGCGGCCCGGTGAGGATGCCTGCTCGACTTGGGAGTGAGGTCCGGGTGGGGAGTTACTGCTGTCCCTCCGGCTGCCCCTGTTAAGCCCTGTGTAGTGCTGTCTGGTGGCATACCTTGCGCTGCTGGCCAGAAGAGTGCCTCAAGCTTCTCCCATAAAGCGCTGAATAAGCCATTGAGCCGGAGCTCGGTTTCTTCCTTGGCACTGTACATGACTGCGGCGTGCGGGCTAGACGCCATTTTGTAGGCCTCAGTATCGTTTTCTCGTTTCAGAGATCTTGTCGCTTGGGTACCCTTCGTTAGGGAGACTGTAAAAAGGTGGTCCGCGATAACCCCCGCTGGACCATGGGGGGGGGAACGAGGGCTCTGGGTCCACGGTCTCGCGGTCATTGGCGGCAGGAGAGCGGCCGCCTCCCCTGTGCCCGCCATGCTAGTGGGCCTTGCTGGGGTGTCGGGTGCATACCGGTGGAAACGTCGCTGGACGGGTACCGATTTGTGCACCCCGTTGTCCCCTTGCTTGTGGTGGCATTTTTGTAGCTGTAAGTCGTCTTTCGAGTGGTACATATTGCCTTTCAGTCGGTTTGAAGCAGGAGCTCCTGCAGCCTGCGACCGTTCAGCATGGCCTCCAAGCCCCGCCCCAGCCATACGTTTTATCTAATCACAATACCCTGTCTTTCAATATGAAGACTGCATAATTATAGAGTATGAAGGGAATATGTACATTTAGTGCAAAATGTGTTCGTCAGAGCATTTACCTTCTTTCTGGATCCCATTTTTTTTATTTCTCCAAATTCCATCTTCTAGTCATCAATTTCAAGTCCATTCTCCATGCTCAACATTCTTCCATTTCATCTCATAGCTTCATGCCTTGCCACCCATCACCCGCCCAGTGACGCCACCAATCACCTGCCCTGTAATGACAATGCCCCATCTGAACCATCTTCACATCTCCTACCACTTCTCTATCACCTCTACTTCCCCCATTTCCATTTAATACTTTCCACCACCTATAGCATTGACTCTGCCACTTACCCCATGCCTTTTCTCGTCATCTATTTCATACTCCCTGCTATCTGTCCACTTATTGACATTATAACATTGGAAAATAATACGACAATACATCGTAACAAACAGTGTGATCAATCCGTAGCAACATCATCTCCTGGCTGTCACATCCACAGTTGGCTCTGCAGCAGGTTGGGAATACACTCATACAAATAATAACACATCTGTGAGTTCATAATTTTTGACATGAAATACTACACTTTTACTGAAAAAAAGAAAATGTAAAAAATGGTTTGCCACTTTAAATTGACATAAACTCCGATCCTGTCAGCTTGATTCATGGGCAATGTGTGATGTAATGAGCATTAGAGACAAAATAAAATTAGCACCTAATACCCTACTGCTGCCAAGTTACACCAGACAGAAGTTGTGCTAAGGTTAGCTAATGAAATCTCTGGGGTTTTCAAGGACAGAATGTACATACACGGACACGCAAGCTAGAGCTTCAAGTTGTGGAGACTGGCCAGATAACTCTGTTGCCAAACTCATCTTGTGAGTGTCTGGGACTTGAACAATTCTCCATCCCTACAGAGCTTCATGTCATGGACCATCAACTGAATGGACATCTGATAAAACAATTGCTAACAAAAAAAATAAAACAAAACAAAACAGAACAATACTTTAAAGGAACAGTACATTATTTACAGCATAATGTTTACTTTGGCCTAAACATAGGTGTTTTTTGTGTACAGTGTTTCAGTATGTCAAAAGGTAGCTAGGCTCAATGACACCCGCATTGGTAAAACTGTTTCCAGGTCCACCGCTGACGTATTGGTAGAATAAACTTTGTTAGCATTACCACAAAACAGCTTAATAAACCTGAATATTATATGAATAATATGTATTCACACTTTGTAATCTGGTAATTACGTTATAACAACAAAGTTGAAAAGAGTAACATGGAGAGGAAGAGGATAGGCTGTGCTTGGTCAGAGAGATACAAAGAGAAGGAGGCTCTCCCATAGGGTGGCAAGTGGAGGAAGGAAAGCTGCTTGCCAGTCACTGTAGAAACATAGAATGTGACGGCAGATAAGAACCATTCGGCCCATCTAGTCTGCCCAATTTTCTAAATACTTTCATTAGTCCCTGGCCTTATCTTATAGTTAGGATAGCCTTATGCCTATCCCACGCATGCTTAAACTCCTTTACTGTGTTAACCTCTACCACTTCAGCTGGAAGGCTATTCCATGCATCCACTACCCTCTCAGTAAAGTAATACTTCCTGATATTATTTTTAAACCATTGCCCCTCTAATTTAAGACTATGTCCTCTTGTTGTGGTATTTTTTCTTCTTTTAAATATAGTCTCCTCCTTTACTGTGTTGATTCCCTTTATGTATTTAAATGTTTCTAATATATCCCACCCTGTCTCGTCTTTCCTCCAAGCAATACATGTTAAGATCCTTTAAACTTTCCTGGTAAGTTTTATCCTGCAATCCATGAACCAGTTTAGTAGCCCTTCTCTGAACTCTCTCTAAGGTATCAATAACCTTCTGAAGATACGGTCTCCAGTACTGCGTACAATACTCCAAGTGAGGTCTCACCAGTGTTCTGTACAATGGCATGAGCACTTCCCTCTTTCTACTGCTAATACAAGTAGTCAAGTATGCAGGACTCACACGTTTGGCAAGTTGATTAGGAGAGCAAAAGGTGGCCTAATTTGACCAATTATTACTTTGTTGTCATGGTTAGGATTGTCATGGAGAATGAAAGTGACCTGCTTGCCATCTACAATATTAGCTAAAGTGAATTTTTTCGCCCGGGTATTAGTCCCTTATAGCAAGAAATTAATGAGAACCAATGTCTCGGTTTACTTCATTTAAGATTACAGTGGAGCTTATTTTTGTGACACCATCCAGATTGCTCCATCTAGAGAATAGCATTTTGGAGTGAATTTGAATCAACAACAGTTGATTTAGTAACTCCATGGACTATATGTAAAGTGCAAAGTACTGTAGCAGAGTGATTATGCATATGGCCATGTAAGTATTTGAACTTGTTATACGATTATTGAAACCAGCCCAGAATGCAATTGACTGCATTATAAATGATCTTTCTTAAGTGTATACATTCTTGTGGTTAGCTTACACAGTTCTGATCTTGGAGAACTGTTTAAACTAGCCATATGACTGTGTGAAATTTACAAAGCATTTGACTCATTGATAAGGTTCCAAAGTTACTTAATAACGATCTAACTCAGCACGTTTCTTGTGAACTATATGAATTTACTTAAGTCATGGATCACTTCTTCGTTGTTTTGTACTGAAATGTAGTTTTTCCAGTTTGTTAAGACAGCTAAAGCCTAACAAATCTAAAATTTTAATTCTTGAGGAACCAAGCAAACAAGGCTTACAAATGATACATTGTCAAGATCATGTAAAAACCAACTACCTTCTTATTTTTGGACCCATTTATAGTCTAGATCCGAGCCATTCTATTGTTAGTCAGTTCTATTCATTTCACCATAGAACAGACTGATATTTACTTTGTATCTAACTAATGTCTACATTCTAGTTAAAGGGACTCTCCAGTGCCAGGAAAACAATCCGTTTTCTTGGCACTGCAGGTTCCCTCTCCCTCCCACCACCCATCCCCCGGTAGCTGAAGGTGGGAAAACCCCTTCAGGTCACTTACCTGAGACCCCGCTGATGTCCCTCGGCGGTGGTTTCTGCTCGCCGCCGCTCCTCCCAATGATTACGTCAGCCGGTGGGAAAGACTGATCCCGCCTGCCGGCTGAGGAAACCTAATGCGTATGTGCGGCAATGCTTTTCAATGCTTTCCTATGGGGAATTGAGCAACGCTGGAGATCCTCACACAGCGAGCTATGGACACGGAAGTGCCCTCTAGTGGCTGTCTAGTAGACAGGCACTAGAGGTGGAGTTATCCCTGCAAGGTAATTTTTGCAGTTTATAAAACTGCAAAAATTACACTTGCAGGGTTAAGGGTAGTGGTTGCTGGCACCCAGACCACTCCAATGGGCAGATGTGTTATGGGTGCCTGGAGTGTCCCTTTAATTGTACCAGATCATAATTGTTTACACATTGTCTAAAAACCTGTCTCTCACTTAATAGGATAGGGCTGGCCATTCTTCTCCACCCTTTAATTTCTGAGCAATGGCCTACTATTGCCCTTGTGACCATATGTACAAGAAATGTTTTCTGGCTAAGCAAACATATGACACCAAAACCAACACCAAAAAAAGTATAAAAACGCACTTTTACACATGTGCAGTTGGATGAACTATTCACTTTGCAACATCTTGACAAGGGGGGAAGAGAGAGAGAGTCTGATCAGTGTGATCACAAAGAGCCCTTTTTTGTCATTAGTGGACTGGTCTAAAACTGAGATAGGTAAGAAAGGGGGGCGGGGTTAGAAACTCTCCTAGGTGAGTGGTGTGCCCAACAATGCAATCTGATCAAGTTTATATTAAGTTTATAAACATTTATTACATACTTTTCAAAGTTATTCTTGCTTATTTTGGTATAAATACTTGTTCAAAAGTGTTTTGCTGGTTTAAAAAATAATTGTCAAGTGATCCATGTCCCTTTAAAGAAAAACATACAAACGGACATTGCTCTTTGATTCCTTCCTTGTCTTTGTTAGTTTCTCACCTACTCCAGTCCCTCCTTCTTTGGATCCGTCTGTAAACCAATATGTTATAAATTTTTATACCTTCCAAAAAAACTCTTTACTTACCCCCAGGTGTTTACTAACATGGGTTATTGATTATCCTGACTTCTGTACTTCTGAGTCACTGATTCTCCGTAGCTATTTCCTTGGTATTACAGATGGGTTTCTCACAAACACACATCACTGGAACATTTAACACCTTAATCTGACCCTCATAAACCATGTATGAAATAACGGCCTGCAATCACTCTGGACCAGCTCTACACATGGGACCTTGGTTAAGTATAGCCCAACTTCCTCTGCCAGTCCATGACCCTTGTTTGCTAATCCGATATTGGTCACATTATGTTCCCTATGACTTATTTGTATCTACTTGTGTTGTGGTTGGCAATTGCAGTCTACCTTTCTCCATCACTACTCTAACTGAATTTTACCTGAAACCTGCATTGTCATTACTCTAGCATGTTTCATGAGAATCCCTATCATCCTCAACCGGAAGCTGCCTGATGAATAATCCTCAGCTTATTTCTTAAGCACCCAAATCTGTAGCCAGACGATACCTTGAAAATGTTTTTACGTTTCCCATACAAGCATTGGTGACGGTTTGGTTCCATCTGTTCACTAGCTGCATTTATTATTACCAATACTAGAGGTATCAAGTACTTCCAAACTCTCTTTAAGCAGTGGATTTGCTTTAACACGTCTTGTTTCCTTAGCTTATTCTTTTTACAAATTTATCGAGCCTTCCTCATATTATCCATTAATTGGCTTGGAGATTGTATTACATTTCCTCGAGTATCCTGCACTGATATATGAACCTGCTTCCAGTCCGGACATTCCATTTCTGTTCTGCTATACTAACTCGTCTTATCTGTATACTTTGTGTCGAGCATCTCTGATCAGTTTATCTAAGTTTGTTCCAGGAAATGTGTGCTGCTTTACCTTTAGGATCATGTGTTAAGTGTTTAAGACTTTCTTTTATTGGAAACATTCTATAAAAAATAAGTACCTGTGAATCTAACAATGCCAGCCTTGGATTCTCAGTTCTAGTCTAAGACTTTACTGGTCATTATTGTCATTCTACTAATATGTTTGGCATTCTTAAAGACACCTTCGATACACAACTCACTTAATTTTACAATACAAATATACAAGTGCTCTTATTTTTTTTATTATTTAACATTCACAGTTCAGTTTTTATTTCTTTAAAAAAAAAAAATTAACAAATGGATTTACTTAATTTGACATGGAACTCACCTTTTTCAGAAAAACTCCACAGGGGAGCTAGAAGGCCAAAATTCAGGTAATTACCCCTGTCCAGTATATGTTGGCAACATTTGGTTAACCCAGTCATAACCAAGAAAGACAAAAACAAAGAGGACAGAAATATGGCATGGCTCCAGGTTGGCAACAAGTTATCAATGACTTTACGTACCCTATACAGGGACCCTGGCAGTCTCTATACAAAAATGAATAGAAAACCAGGACATTAACTGACACATAACAGAACAAAGGGAACTGGGGTACAAAACAATGAGGGAGTCAAGAGTCACTTGAGACTTGACACTTGCTGTGTAAGGATCTTTGAGAAACAGTATTGGAATGTCCAACCACTTTTAGAGGATGATCACCCACTTTGCAAGGCCTCATTCTAGTTTGATATTGCATAAAATAATCATGTTTTCATTCCTTCCATGAGCACCTACTTTGTATATGTGATAGTATGCAGTAACATATTTAATTTATTTTGCTGTAATAGGCCCATCCTTCCAACATCCCCTAAATTGGGCTTCATCAAATCAGCACAAAAACACAAAAATGGACACTCCAGGCACCAATACAACTTTAACACATTTGATAAGGAAGTGGTTCTGGCACGATGGGGCATGGCTGAGGAGGCAGACTTCTAGTGCAGCATGGTGATTCCCTAAATTTTAATGAATAAATCTGAATGGAAAAGCCAAGCCAAAAATAGTTTATACCCACCGGGACAAGGAGCAGAGGTTACATCACAGCAACCCTACAACTTCTCTGCAGAGATTGGGATCATGTTAAAAGCTAAGTATACAGGTTTAATATCAATTGCCCAACACCAGAAAAAAAATATATATAAATTTATTATTATTATTTTATTATTTATATAGCGCCATCAGATTCCGTAGCGCTGTACAATGAGTGGACTAACAGACATGTAATTGTAACCAGACAACTGGACGTATAGATACAGAGAGGTGGAGGGCCCTGCTCCATGAGCTTACATTCTAGAGGGAGTGGGGTATAGTGACACAAAGGGTAAAAGTAGGGGTACTAAGTAGGTTGTTAGAAAAGTATTCATTGAGGGCTTAGTAGGTAATTTTTGACAGTTGCAGGAGAGGAGTCATGGAGGGTGGGGGATGAAAACGTGCTAACAGTTTAATTGATATGCTTTCTTGAAGAAGTGAGTTTTCAATTATTTTTTGAATGAGTGGAGACTGGGTGAAATTCTTACGGAGAAGGGAAGGGAGTTCCACAGAAGAGGTGCAGCCATGGAGAAATCTTGGAGGTGAGCATTAGAGGTGGGACTACGGACAGAGGATATATACGTAGGTCTTTGGCAGAGTGTAGGGGCCTCAACGGGACATACTTGTGTACTAGGGAGGATAGGTAGGTTGGAGCAGCATTATTTATGCCAGTCTTACAATCTGCCACACTAGACCCAGGTCTAGTCAGTCTATATATATAAATATATTGCAGATTGTATGTTTTTTCATGAGGTTATATTTCATTGAAAAGTCCTTCAAATAATTAAACAAATATATTATGAATGCATATTTTTATTAGTTTTTGTTTTGTTTTTGAGCGAAACCTTGTTTGCGGGCCTAATTATTCATTAATTCTTTTTTTTTTTTTCCCCATCTTGGCGGACAAGGTGACACAACATTAGCTTAGAGGCTTGTGCAGAAGCCATATAATGAATCATGTACGTGCACATCATTACCATAAGCAAATAGAAAATGAAAAAGGCATTCTGTGTCATAGCGTTCTATGCATTATTGCCATCTTTATCCCCGTCCGTCAAGGAAATTTTAAATTTTCTTTAACTAAAGAAGAGTAAACTTAAAATAACAGACAGGTTTGACATTCCAGTTCACACATTGTAATAACCATAACTTTATGTCTGTGTGCCTGTCTCATATCATAGTTTGCGTAATGCACATAACATAGTTAACCCTTATATCCTATGTGTGTGTTCATACCGTGTGTGTCGTGCTCTGTTTGGTTATTTTCATTAGCCTGGGGCCCATTGCTATGTAGGTTTGTCGCTGTGGTATGTTCTAGACCTGTCAATAGTCCGTATGCTTCTGTCCGTGTTTGCAAGTGTTGACATGCAAATCTTGGTGAGGTTATTTCGGGTCAGGGCCCCTTCCCTCGTCCCTTTTTTGTCTCGGCTCTGGACCATCCAGGGTCCGTCTAGATTGCTGGAGTGTATGGGTGGTATCCTCGTGCCACCCTGTCCCTGTGTTCTAGGGATTGAGAACCTTAGAAGGGAAGGAAGAGTATAGGTGGAGAAAGAGAGAGAGAAAGTGGGGTGGCGAAGAGGGGGGGGGGGGGGTTAGATGCGACGGTTCAGCGCGGCCTGCTATTATTTAGTGCACATATCTTTCTAGGGGGTGTTAGATAGGATGTAGCTGTGCCAGGGTTCCCACAGTCTATCAAATTTAGATGTGGTTCCTCTCAATCTGGCCGTCAGGCTATCCATTAAGTGTACCTCCTTTATGTTACCTATCACTCTCATTCATTAATTCTTAATTGAAAAACAGAATTATTAAAGAGGTTGGTGCTTGGTGTTCATATGACTGGTAATATGCTGAAAAGGCTATTGTATATACCTTTGAAATAAAATGATGTCCTGCTGTATAGGAATATTTGGGAAATTAGACTCAAGGTGGCGCTGTAGGAACAGGTTATTTTGTGTACAATGAGCTTTAACTGATTCCCTTACATAGGCATTACCCTCCATAACATACTCAGCAATTGGTGACTATCTCATCTATTAAAGTTATATGCTTGAACAGTCAGAAAAGTTAAACTCAACACACAGCAAAAGTATTTTTTGTGTTTATAATATTCTGGCAACTGCTTTAAACGATCTTCACCACTGTATTATGATATAACATTAAACAGGGAGTGCAAGCTTACATTACACAGTGTATATTTCTATCTTACCATAGAACAAGTTGTAACAAGTTTTTAATAATTTGTGTGCCAGATAAAAGGCTAAATGGATAAAAAATGAGAGGTATTAGAAAGAATAAAGCTATAACTAGGGGGGGAGACTTTTTACAACAAAGTGATGCTACATGAATCATCATGATTAGGGCACTTTTTAAAATACATTGCAGTAAAAACACACGACCCATATCCTTAAATAAAAGACAGACATACATCTGGAGTTCTAGGATCACAACTTTTCCTAAAGAATAAGAGGCATTAGCAAGATTTTAAATACATGAAACTACAAAAAATAAGTATAAATAACAACAACCAAATCATACATAATTAGCTTTGTATTACATATATAAATAGTATATTATTATTAATATTTTATTATTTATATAGCGCCATCAGATTCCGTAGCGCTGCACAATATATAAATATAAAATGAGACTTTGCAACTAATAATTAATATGCATAAGATAAAAAACCATTGGTACGTCCATAAGAGAGATCGTTATACCATACTGTACATTTGACATTCTTATCATCAGAGGTTCCTATTGTTGGTTATTGTCTTCTCCAAACCATTCTCAATAAACTGTCACCAATAGCATTAGGAATACATATCTGTGTACAAAAAAAAATTAAATGAAAACCAAAAATAATTGAATAACTCACTTTTTCTTTAGCACGGTATCTCCCTTCTCCTAGCGTGCCTCTAGGATAACGGGCCAATCCTTTGCTCCTCAGAAGAGCATTGGAAAACTTAGGCGCATGAGCGCTGATGGTTCTGCCAAAGAGAATCCTTACATGACGGAACAGTGCATGCACGCATGATGTCATGGTATGCTAGGGTATGATAGCCTTCAAACATAGCTCTCATACCCGGAAGGCTTGGAGTCATGGCTTGAGGTCACGCTTCAAAGCCTTCTAATTAATAAACTATTGAGCTTTGAGGAAATTTAGGAAGGGGGGACACATCTAGACTATATAACAACTTCATGTAGATGAAGTTGTTATAGTGAATACAGTAATCATTTAATGCTGTAAAGATATAAATACTCCAAAGTCCCAAGGAAATATTTGGCTTCCAGACAAAATTTGGTTTACAAACATTTCAGCCCACTGTAAAGGCCTCAAAGAGAGAGACAGTCTTACTCAATGTTCTGCAGGCTGATCCATTCCTCTCCGGGATTTGGCCAGTATTTCATGAATAATTTTGGACAGGATAGTGAGTAATCCTGAATATAAGGACCATAGCGTGTCCAAATATATTGTAATATCCCGGATCAGTTTATAAACAGGATTGTACAGAGATCATAACTTCCAGTATGCAGGACAAGCACTTGTTGTAACATATACTGGATAGCAGTTACATTAGAATTAAACAATGTAAAAATACATTCTAGTGTTCCATTATCAGAATCATACAGAAAACCAAGACATACAAACAGACTAAGGACGGGATAATAGGCGCAATATTTGGATATAGCCATGTACTACCATTAATACTTCAATACGACGCCTGCAAAGTTTGGACTTCAGTCCATTTCAAATTATGTAACTCAGCCTTTGGCACTGGGGTGTTAGTGGGGTACGTAAACAATAAAGGGAGACAAGGGTTCTCTTAACGTACATAAGTGATAATAAAGTACAAGACAAAGGTAAATATTATACAGCATTATCTGCATTTACTTGAGTAACAGGGTAGTTTAATTCCTATTTAATTTCACAAATAGATTTAAAGTGTGGTTTGATCTTAAACTATATTTCAGAAAATGATAATGATATTCTGAATAAGCAAGGAAAAAAAGAGTGCATACTTGTTTTTATTAAACGTCTCTTGATTCACACCTCCGAACCTCAGAGAATGTTGGCTACGGAATGGTAAAATGGAAGGAAGTAAAAATATAACAAAATCTAGACCAAATATAATTTATCTTTATGAAAATTTGGTATATTTGCTGCATTATAAGCTGTTATAGCTTTTCAGTTGAACATGCCCTGTAGTTTATTAAACCCGCACATTGGTTTGGAGGTATCTTGACACATTCCCCTTTATAGAATACCTTACTGTGACTGATATTTCACATATCAGTATCTTGTGTGAACTGCTTGCTCAGTGCCCCAACATTTCAATTTAGTTAAATGGGCACTCTGGGTTGGAAATGACAAATGCATTGTCGTTATAATACTTGTTTGATGTGATGAAATGCATTTTCAATATATTATTATAAAGAAGATATTTGCTTTAAAATATTTTAATATAAAGAAGATACTCACTTGAAGCCTCTTGCAACTGCTGCACTTGGACGGGCAAATGGACTTGGAGTACAGTTTTAAACTCGCCTTCTTTTCTCCCCTCAACTGCAATGATCATCCGGCTGACTTATGCTGTCAAATATTTTACATACTAGGTGAAGTCATTCTAACTACGAAACCATGAAATGCAACCAATAATACAATAATTACAAAGAACAACATAAATGGACCTATAAGAAAAACAAACAAAATGTACAGATCAAACAAGGGAATTTTATTGAGAAAAAATGAAAACAGCAAAAAATTACCAAAACATGATGCCCACAATATCTTACTTCCTTATTGGGATAAAGTTATTTTGTTCCAGTAGCTGTCTGGATAATCCAAATTATCCTTTTTTTTTTTTTTTTTTTTTTTTTTTAAAGATGGGAGGTGTGGCTCCCTCTGACCAATCTTCATCCCAGCCCAATCTCTCAAGTCCATGTATTATCCCTTGCACACTGGTCCTACTTAGTGTTTGCCTTAGAATGGACTACTGAATACTAATCCATTACAAAAGATCCCTATAATGCTCTTCTCCTAAGATCTTCTGCAAAATATTCTCCTGGCTTTCCTTATGGTAAAGTCACGGATGCAGAAATGAGCTCTCTATAGTCCCCCTGGATTATATGATTAGCTTTAGAGTAACTTTTGACTGTTTGTGGACTAATAGAACCCTATATTTGTAGCAAAATATTCATAACCCCCTGTAGGCTTATAAGCATCTCCATCTCCTTTTCTGAGGTCATCAATAATCTCTTTTGATCAAGGCACAATTCCCTTTGTAAAGTTGTAAAGTTAAGACTCCAATGGTGAAAACCACTGTTTGTGTTTGTTTTATGGGAAGGGCCCCTCAAACTCACACCTGATTGTCATCTCATTTATTGGAACATCTGGCTCAAATTACCCCCTTAATAGAGTTTATGATCCTAGAGGTTCACATACCTTATCCAACAAAGTCATTGTATGTTCATTAAAGTCATGGGAAAATACAATTTTTTTGTTTTATTTGTTTTTGTAGTTGTTTAGAGATTGAAACTCATCCAGAACTCAGTTAAGTAGATGAAAATGAATGATGTGAATTATATTGATTAACTACTTCACTACCAAAGTGTGTATATATCATTTTTTGACGATTTTCTCTTGTTGTTTGAAACATATACCTATCAAGATTGCTGCAGTGTCAATTGGTGTATAAAATCACTGATTATATAAACGCTGGTGACTTTATGCAATTTAAAGAGAAATGTATAAAAAAAAAAGTTAGACTGGAGTTTAAAGGGACACTCCAGTGCCAGGAAAATAATCCGTTCATGCGCATTATGGCTCTCCATAGGAAAGCATTGAAAATGCTTTTCAATGCTTTCCTATGGGGAATTGAGCGACGCTGGAGCAACGCAGAGTGAGGACATCCAGCGACGCTCTAGCACAGAAAACCTGTGCTAGAGATACGGAAGTGCCCTCTAGTGGCTGTCAAGAGGAGGAGTTAACCCTGCAAGGTAATTATTGCAGTTTATAAAAAACTGCAATAATTACACATGAAGGGTTAAGGGTAGTGGGAGTTGGCACCCAGACCACTCCAATGGGCAGAAGTGGTCTGGGTGCCTGCAGTGTCCCTTTAAAGATTCATCTTAGTTAAATTCTTGAAGTTAGATGGTAACCTCAGCCAATGTCGTGTCTTAATGAAACACTGTTTTTAGTCAGAATTACCCTTGTTGTGCTGGTCCACCTACCCTCATATAAAAAAAAAGGAAGATTAAAGTTAAAACTAACCTCCATTGCAGCACTGAGGACAGGTTCTCAAGAGTTCGCAATCTTCTCTATTCCTTTCACTCCTCCTCAATACAGGGGGAAAGATGTCATGAAGAATGGACTGAGCGAGGAACCGGGCAATGCAGTCATTAGTCCCATATTGCCAACATGCTGTGCATGCGGACGACAGATGTCCAATATGCACAGAACTGACATTCTCCAGTCAGGCTGGCTAATGATTCCCTAATAACGGTACATCAAAGAGGTTCAACTCTGTATGTGGAGAGGATTATAGTGAAATGCTGCACAGACCTACACTGAAGTGGTCACGATACTTGGAGCTACGTTTTAAGTCTTGTCCCCACCAGTAATAGAAAAGGTTTCATGCACAAAGAAATCTTAACTCTTTGGATATAACATTTCAATGTCCACTATGTACTTGTCACAAATCCTATTTCGGTGAATAACTAAAGCAAGAATTGTTGGGAATTCCATGTGTATATAAACAGAATTTCAAATGTAAGGCCGAACTAGCCAAACTGAGTTGGAATTTTTTTACAATTTGGCTATTGTGGCCTTAAATTTGAGTTTTCAACAATTTTCACATGAATGAATATTCCTGTGGGAGTTTTGTGACTTGAGAATCAACTTGAGAATTTTAAATTTAGACCAAAGTTGAAAAAAGTATAATTCTTTTGAAATAGAGACGTTTTTATCCTATTGCTGGTGTTTTCATAAACATTTAGCTAGTCATTTCTGGAGTCACCACAGCTCACTTTCTAAAGAATAGAACACTTTGTTATCTATACATTACTTTTTTAATGATAGTGGCCCCTCTAATATTTTTTCAACCTAGAAAGTTTGTGTAAGACATTAAATATGTGATGAAATAATGACAAAGCTTACAGTTACAACATTGTGCTATAAAACTGAGAACTTTCACATTTACACGTTGACACGAGCAGTGAACATTATGCTTTGATTATACTTTGATGAAGTCGGCTCTCTAAGACAAGCAATTAGTTGGAGTAGCAAATTAATCATGATCCAAACGGGTTAAACTGAAAGGAATGTGTTTCAGACAAAGAATGGCAAAGAATGGTTTTCCTTGAAGAAAATAACCCAAGTACCAGACTGAAAGAGTTTACATTATGTCAGACTAGCCAAAGCGAGGTACATGATGTGCTGAGCAATACCAGAAGCCAAATGCCAATTTCAACTGCTCGTATGACTGTAGCTTTCCAGCCGTTATTATTCTACTGTTCTCATCATCTTTCATACCACCACTAATGGAAATCATATACTTGCAGTATCATCATTAAAATGTGCCACTATCATTTGAATATGGGTGAACTCGAACCAAACCTTTCCTATAGTGTATATTTTATTGTAGTATAAAAGCTAAGTTGTACTTCTGTACATCATCCTAAATATTTTTTTCACTATCTTAAGATGAGTAAGAGAGTCACAGCTAAAAAACAATTTTTTTTTACCCTTTCTTTGGACCCCTCTACGGTGTCCAATCAAGACACTCATCTTTTTTTCTTTCCATCATCATCCTCATTATCTGTCTGGCAGGTTGTGGTCCCCAAGTGTTCAAGTAAACCAGAATTATAAATAGATGAATCTTGCCAAAACATTAACCCTTAAGGGCAACAGTGCATAAAAAATATACATACATGGATCAAAGGTTTTTCTTTATGTAGTTTAAAATATCTCAAAGAGAAAAAGAATAAACACTAATAATTCAATATGTTACAGCAATAAATAGATTAGAATTATGTAACAAAGACTCACTCACACTTTTAAGAGCTACTAAGAGCTCTGCTGTAGTCAGTGTGGACGATACATTCCACGTCACAGGATATATGTTGGTCTGCATTAGTGATATTTCTAGGCTAATAAAACAACATGTAGAGATGTAAAATAATAAAATCCATTGGTACAGTATGTATGGTAATGTCTGTACAAGGATTTAAAAATAGGTATCCTACTTACATAGAGCAGAGCATCAACCTGCTCTGGTGGTGTAGGGCTCTGGTGATACAATTCCCACCGAGGATGTGTGGAACCAGGAAGCCAGCAAAATAAAATAAAAAAAATGATATTCTCCAAAATAACTTTTAAGGAGCTTAAACTTTGTTAAAATTGAAAAAAGAAAACATATAAACAAACAAAACAATAAAAAACAATAATGATTATTATAATCAAAGTTCACAAAGGCTATGTTACCACACTTTACACATTCTGATGAAACCCCAAGGTATAACATTGAAAATCCTGAGCCAAACCATGACTGTTCAATGTATTTACATAAGAGTCTGAAAAAAAACATTATTGGCCCCAACTGTTTCATGGTGGGGGTGGTGATATGTTCATCCCCTCTCCTTATTTGTTCCACTTTCTATTCAATTCATTTTTTTCTCAACTCTCTGATGACTCTATTTTATATATTTCAAAATAACAAATTCAGAGGGCAACACGTGGATAATGTCTATTTTATATATTGTCATTTACTGTCGATGCATGGTTTAACAATTCATTTCTTATTTCAATTTTTTTATTCTACTTGGGAAAAAAAGTGAAGTTGTAAAAATAAGAAAGTCTGCAAAATAAGACAGTGAGAAGACAAATTAAGTATGAAACTAAGAACCAATAAGTCAGAGTAACAATTGTGACCTTTAAGCTTAGAAACATTCGGCAAAAGGGAGACTTTCAGTGAATCATATTATCAACTGGTAAATTGAAACAATTAGTACCATGCACAATGTCGATCTACAGCTGCATCAAGAAAGCTCCTACTTTGTAGAACGATGATGTTAAAACGTATGTGCGTGCATTGTTTACTATACAATGTAATTCAAAGTACACAGGAACGTAAACAAGCCAAACATTCCCTATCACCAATCTTATTCTGTTTATGTCCATTTTAGCACAATATCATTCTCAATAACATTTTTTTAATGACCTCTCACCTTAAAACATTAAAGGTTTGAAAGAATCTACCCCACCTCAATTCTTTTTTTTTTCTTTGCGATCAAAAGTGCTTGGGATGCAAAAATGCAAGTACAGAAGTAGTGATTAAACAAAAAAAGGCATTTCCTTACTATGAGCATTGTCAATGTAGCTAAACAAGTAGTCCCCTTGTATTGAAAGCAAGACGCTCTACCTCCCTCTGTCTCTGGTATGCTAAAATGTAGGAATTGCAGCAGCTGAAATATGGACGCATTGGCTCACCTCAGCCTATGTGACAACAATTGCTCACTTTTCAGTAATAAGCCTTGTTGGAACATTGCCTTGCACACCCCTATAAAAGTCCCACATCATTAGCTCACCAGGTTATTAGGGGAAGATTGTGGCCTTGAGGTTTTCTAGCTCTCTACCTGACAGTTTACTATGTTTATAGACACCTTATTTTTAGGTGGCGCTGAGACTCATCCTGGGACCATGCTGACCTGAAATTTAAAAGTTACCCACACAATTTGTATTTATTTATTAATGTTTTGTTTAGTTCATAGATATGTATTTGACGTTACCTGCTGTTATCCAGCCAACCCACCTGGCCAGCAATTTCTACATACGTATATTTGCTGCACTTAGCTTTGATATCACTGTATGTTCCTGAACTGAGTCTTATTAATTGTGCCTTTGTTGAATGTACACTGCCTTTCATATGTCAACTTGTATTTTGTCAAAACTCAGAATTATTTTTTTTCAAAAATTCATTCACAAAACCCCCAATATATTTCTGGAAAAGATACATTGCTACTACAACTATCAAAACAGACTGAACTGATCTCCAGCAGACTAAAAAAGAACCAAATAGTTTGGACCCAAATCCTTTTATTAGACCAATTTTAATGAGAAACAAATCTGATAGGAGATAATATCAGTAGAGATGGGGCATATGCTGGTGAAACAAACATTATTAAACTACAACTAACACTCAACAATGGATGTCTTGAACTAGCTAAGCTGGCTTGGACTGTCCACTGAGCAAATCAGTGGGTCTTACTGACCATGGGACATGAGCCGGTTGAAGAAATCATTGAGTCTCCCCCCACTATACCATTATCATTTACTTATATTATTAGTGGTGTTGTCCATGTGGTGACACAAGAGATAGTTCTGTAGATTGGGTGGGATACATCTTATAAATTGTTGTGTTTCTTGGTCAAGAGGCACCTACTGTGCTTTGCATGTAGTGTGACATATATAATACACCTGCCTCACACACAGTCTATATAATGGAACAGGGTACAAAGTGAGACCTGGTGGAGGAGATGGCTGATGCCCCAACTGGCAATACTATCTGTCAATTCTAAAGTTATAATAGGGGAGAAGAAGAGTAAGAGGAGCCAATCCAGAGCTCTTAGCCCCCTAACAGTAATTAACTCAATGTTCCTAACTTGATTCTCTTAACCCTAGACTCTTAACCATCACATTAAATTCTAAGGCTTTGAAAATGGCTGCAGTTATTTGAAACATTTCTTCCTATTTCTTCTCCCAGTTTTCCTGATTGTAGATGTTGTGTATTGTGGTATGACTGTCCGACAGGTATACATCATGGTGCTGTCTTTCAATGATGCAGTATTGCTGGGGGAAAGAGGGAGATAATGTTTTTTATAAGGGAGTTTATTAGGAGCATGTAACCTCTTAATCCTAATTAATCTAATGTCCATAGTCATACACTCCTTAGCTTTAACCATAATCCTCCTGTCCTAAACCTCCTGGTCATAAAGCAGCTCTGTCACATATTTTTTTTTTGCAATAGGCTTTTTCGAAATACCCACACTGACTGCAACCTCTTTTTTTTATTGCAAAATGATGCTTCTTTGCAAAGTTATACATAAGGAAAAGTAGGGACTTTTCCTTTGTCAAGTTGTAATTGCCCGTTTTCGTCTATACACACACCTCCCTTCAGCCACACGCCACTTCTGGAAGTGACATGTTACAGAGTACTAATGTTGACTCTCGTGTCATGATGTGAGTCAACAGAGGTCATCGGAAGCCACTGGATTCCCAAACGGGCATATGTAAAGTCTGTAATTTGCACATGTCCTTTAGGTAGGCTGTTCACAATATTACATATAGGTTGCTATACACGCAGTCTGTCCATTTTGTTACCAATAATGTTGTCAGTGCACAGGGCATGCATGTAATTTCATGCACACATTCAGAGAAGGATAGAAATAAGGATTTCTGGGCTCTGTCATCTTGGACATTTTAAGCTTGAGATGCTGAGAAAAAAGACCTAGCAGAACTGGTACAACTACAAAAATGGTAAGTTAAATTGGTACCAGGGCCAAAAAAGGTTGGGGGATATTGGGTGCTTCAGGAAGGGATCCCTCGGCTGGGAGTTCAGGGATCAATAAAACAGCATAGCCTATTTAACTAGTTTTCTATTAACCATAATTTTCCAAGATCTAAAAACCCAAGTCTTAATTCTACTAAAAGCAAGGGTTGAACAGTGCTACAATAACTGATCACAAGTGGGCTGCACTATTGGTCTCTTATGTTCTCTTTTGCATATGTCGTTGATGTTTGATACCATTCCGTAGACATCTGATCCAACATTTGAAGACTTTTTAAGACCTCAAAAGGACAGTTTTATCTTTTTCACTTGGTACCTTTTTAATTATTTATATTGTTTTATATTGTTTTCATTTTGGCGCCACCTGTATAATTTGTTCTGTTTGTTCTTAATTCTACTAACCCTAATTTTCTTTACCCTACAACATCTAACCATAATCTAACCTTAAACCCTCTAACTGTCATTCTTCTAACATAACCCTGAATTTTAATTCCTAAAACCTTAATTCCCCTAACAGTAATTCTATTTAGCCTAACGTTTATTTCTTAAATCCTGAAGCTTAAACATGTACTACTGTTTTTAGAAATGCTCAGGCCTTGTTTTGACCCAGTCTGGCACTATAAGGTTCCTTTAAATCTTCATTAAATATTTGTAAACAACATATAAAAACAAATTTTTTAAAGATCAAAAGACAACATTTTACATTATGTAACATTTCATTATTCTTTTTCAAAA
The DNA here is from genome assembly GCF_036172605.1 of Pelobates fuscus. Lineage (NCBI taxonomy): Eukaryota > Metazoa > Chordata > Amphibia > Anura > Pelobatidae > Pelobates > Pelobates fuscus. Next base: position 95,225,040 of record NC_086321.1, on the reverse strand, counting down.
TTAATTTATTGTCTATCTGCATATAGTCCCGCTTGTAAAAAATATTTATTTATCAATTTGCTTAAAACACTTCTCGCATATTATTATACATATTATTAAAGCTCGAGCCTGAAAATACTATACGGTTTATTCACTAAACCATGAATTATAAAGAAATGAAAATTGTAGCCAGGCTGTGACTAAAGATGATTTGTAGAGTTTTATTTTTATTTTTTTTAACCCAAATTAGCACTTTTGCCTATATTTTGCAAATTGCTTTTTTATAAAAAACACTTCCCTGTTCAATGCATAAAACCTGGCTAATGAAATTACCATTGTTAAAAGGGTTGCAATCCTGAATAATTTAGAGCGTCTAAAGAGTTAAGATCAGGTGAATCAGTTACCTTCACTCCCTGGTGCTATCAGCTGAAAAAAAAAAAACCTACTTGTGGCTGTGTTTAATTTCACTTTTCCCTTTTCAAATACACTGTTTCCCCCTCCTTCCTTCCAGCACTATGATGATAGACATTATTCATTCACAAAACAAAGCACATGTGTCCTGGTAAAGGCTTGGGTAAAGGAGGAAGGAAATTATTTTTAGGATGTCATCTCTCTATAAAATATATAAGAATCTTTAAAATACTATAAATTAAGTACAATGGCCAGTTATTTTGAAATCACATGGTTGTCCATCAACATGAAACCAGCTAGTTCAAATAGTATGGAAACCCCTCCAGGTGAGAGTGAGTGTATCTAGAGTTACCTTTGGTCTATTAATTACAAAGTATCCCTGGGCTTATGAAGCTGCTCTTTCAGGGCATTTGTTGAAATGAAATAAGGTTAAAAAAACACTTTGGACTTTAGCCAGCATTTTGAAAACAGCCAAAATAAATAAAAATATTAACCCTAAACTTTCACACAATCCTGATTTTGGGTTTCTCTTAAAATTGCAGATGAGAATTCCAGTCAATTCTTCCATTGTTTAAACATTAAGCTATTCTATAAATATCTAACTACTTCAATAGTACTGAGTTAGTGTATTTTCCGCCCTTTCAAAAGATTCAAAGCCCTTAGTTCACGCACTTGTCCTTTGACAAGTCAGCAGATTACTAATATGATTTGCTATTACCCAACTTATCAGTATTCATTTTTCGGACTTCTGAAGGATCAAAGCATGAGTTGATCCTGAACCTGTACTACAGTCATTTACCAAGTAGATATTTATGCAGCTAAGGAATTGAAAAAAAACTATTATTATTGGTAAATGTGCTTTTGTAATTTGTAAAAGGGGAAGGATAAATTGTGGAAAATGTATAAAAAAAAGACAAAAAACAAACAAACTATAATGCAATATGTAGGCCAAAACAATCAGATTTGGTATATAGCGGTGTTGATGTTTTTCAGTTCAACTATATTTGCATCCACTGTATATTGAATAAACTATAAAAAAAAAAGCTGAAGGGATAATTATAAGGGCTGCTTGCACATGGTTGGCCTTACTGATATGCTAATTATGTTAGTTTATCTTTAATTAGGCTTGGTTGGAAGGATTCAAAAGATAAGAATGAAAGTCTGATAACATTGCTAGTAGGAAGTGTTACAAATGGCTGAGATGAATGGTTAGATGCACCATTGGGATGTGTGCCTAGCTCCACATATGATATAGCAGGTTGTTAATGAGAGTATCCCCTATTAAGAAACAAATTGTGTAGGCACGTTTGAAATGATAATCACTAAAATAAATTAATGTGAAGCCTGCACCAATTAAACTGAGTATTCTAAGCACCTTAATCACGATAGCTCATTGTAATGGTTATGGTTCTAGAAGACTTTAAACACAACCCCCCAGTGCTTTGTCAAACGATTTTGGAGTGGTTTGAAAAAGAAAAAAAAAGGGGGACTCTCCTTTGTTACATAGTTAGTTACATAGTTACATGAAAATGCGTCCATCAAGTTCAGCCTTCCTCACATTTGTTTTTTGCTGTTGATCCAAAATAAGGCAAACCCCTCAGCCCCCCCCCCCAGTTTGAAGCACTTCCAACTTTGCAACAAACTAGGAAAAAAATCCCTCTTGATCCCACAATGGCAGTGAGGTTAATCCTTCGATCATGAAGCATTTACCCTACATTGAAAAATTACATCCTTGAATATTCTGTTTTTGCAAGTATCCATCTAGTTGCTGTTTAAACATCTGTACGGGCTCTGATAAAACCACTTCTTCAGGCAGAGAATTTCATATCCTTATTGTTCTTACGATAAAAAACCCTTCCTTTGCCTTAGACTAAATCTTCATTCTTCCAGTCTAAACGCATGACCTCGTGTCCTATGTAAAGTCCTGTTTGTGAATAGATTTCCAGATAATGGTTTGTATTGGCCACGAATATATTTGTATAATGTTATCATATCCCCTCTGAGGCAACGTTTTTCTAAACCAAAGAAGTTTAAATTTGTTAACCTTTCTTCATAGCTAAAATGTTCAATTCCTTTTATTAATTTTGAAGCCCGCCTCTGCACTCTTTCTAGTGCCATAATATCCTTCTTTAGAACAGGTGCCCAAAATTGCACAGCATATTCAAGATGTGGTCTTACCAGCGATTTATAAAGAGGCAAATATATCATCAGATATTATCATCCCGAGAATAATGTCCTTTTGCATGCATGACAATACCTTACTGGCCTTAGCCACTGCTGATTGACATTGCACATTGTTGCATAGTTTGTTGTCTGTAACAATTTTCAAGTCCTTCTTGTGTGTGGTTATCTCTAATTTGCTTCTGAGGGTATAAGTTGCTTGTGCATTCTTAAAGCCGAAGTGCATAACTTTGCATTTTTCTACATTAAATTTTATCTGCCATTTGAGTGCCCAGCCCCACAGCCTATCTAAATCCCTCTTTAGCAAAGTAATATCTTACTCACATTGTATTATTTTACAGAGTTTTTTGTCATCTGCAAACACTGAAACATGACTTTCAATGCTGTCTTCAAGATCCTTTTTAAAGATGTTAAATAGATGATGCACCACACTATCTTTCAAGAGCAATTGGCAAGGTCTATTGAATTCTGCTTCAAGGTTTGTCCTATTCCTAAATATGCAACTGTATTTGATTAAATTGCATAAAAAATGGAAATTTTAAATTAATTTTCAACCTAACTACTGTTCAAATTTGCATTCTCAATTTAGTGCTGAACTAAATGCCTATTTGCTGATTCTTTAAACTGCATGTGGATTTGTAGGGGTTCACATTCCATAAAAAACTTGTGCAAATGTTTGTGTGTGTATGGAGTATTTTCTGAAAGGTGAAATAATAAACAATGATAGTAATGAAATGTATTAGCAGGTACATGCATTTCTCATCTGAAACTAATCCTTCTATAGTGGTTTAATTATCTATAAAAACTATAGTAGTAGGTAGTCCAAATTAAATAAACACTCCAAGCACCATAACTGCTACAGCATGTTGCTAATCCCTGCACTAGGCTAGGCTAAATGCAGTCAGCTCCTGAGGTAGGTTACTGGCTCCTGGTAGACACCAGGTAAGTTGTCAAACTGTTTGCAAGTAGAGATGTCGTGAACATAAAAATTTCCGCGAACGGGCGAACCGGGCGAACCGCCATAGACTTCAATAGGCAGGCAAATTTTAAAACCCACAGGGACTCTTTCTGGCCACAATAGTGATGGAAAAGTTGTTTCAAGGGGACTAATACCTGGACTGTGGCATGCCGGAGGGGGATCCATGGCAAAACTCCCATGGAAAATTACATAGTTGATGCAGAGTCTGGTTTTAATCCATAAAGGGCATAAATCACCTAACATTCCTAAATTGTTTGGAATAACGTGCTTTAAAACATCAGGTATGATGTTGTATCGATCAGGTAGTGTAAGGGTTACGCCCGCTTCACAATGACAGACCAAACTCCCCGTTTAACGCACCGCAAACAAGCGCAAACAGTCCATTTGCACAACCACAAACTCCCCATTTGCACAAGGTTGGATACCAAGCTAGCCATGTCCCGTTCCTTGTCCTCACTGATGTCAGTGAAGGTCTCTTCCTCCACCCAGCCACATACAACACCAAGGGTTCCCGAAAGGTGACAACAAGCCCCCTGTATTTTTTTTAAATGTACACTACTGTTACACCAGATATGAGTTGCACTGGTGTGTCACTGTGCCCTGGCAGGACCTGAAACGCACACGTGTGAAGGAAACTGACTGCTATTATATTACAGTCAAAAAAGTTTTTTGTTTTTTTTTAAATGCAAGCTATTGTGACACCAGATATGAGTGGTGGCACTGGGCAAGTGGGCACAGTATACGCTGTGAGCCTGACACACGCTGGCAGGCAGGCAACTGCAATTAGATTACACAGGAAAAACAGCAGACTGATGTTCTAGCCCTAAAAAGGGCTTTTTGGGGTGCTGTTCTTTCAGCAGACATCAGATGAGTCCATCAGGACTGTAGTGGACACTGAATACACTAGCCTATCTATCGATTTCCCTATTAAATCAGCAGCAGCTACACTGTCCCTCCTCTCACTAAGAATGCAGCTTCTGGGGGGCGGGGCCTAGCTGTCATGGAGGAAAGACGCACTTCGTGTGAGCTCCCTCAATATCTCCCTTTAAGCAACTATCAACAAGTGAATTTCACCCCAGAAGGGGATGACCCAGCAATGTTGCTCCTACCTGACCGACCCGACATGCTTAATAGCGGTCAGCAACTTGACAGAGTCTTACTTACCTCCGCGTGGCAAGTGTGGCCTGGTGCTCACCGGGTGGGAGAGGCGGCCGATCTCCCGATCCTGGGATGCCCAGGAGCAGCTACTTCCCGGCAGGAGCTCCGTTACTCCCCCCCTCGGACCGGTGGGGGTTATCCCGGTCCACCCCTGAGAGACTGTCTGGAGCTAGTGGACGCACAGAGCACAGGCGCCCAGGCTGACATACTCATCTGCGACTCTCCCAATATGGCGGCAGCTGCATGTCCTCCTGGTACCAGCAAAGCATGGCAGGATATTGAGTCTAAGCTGGACAGACTTTAATCAGTTTTGGAAGCAAATAACAAGCAGGAAGCCCCAACAAGCTCCACCACAGCCCCGACAAGCTCCACCACAGCTAAGCGAAGCAGTCCCCATTAAAATCCACCAACCCAAAAGGCGTCGAACACGGAACCGGAGGCACAAGCAGAAATGCAGAGCCTTCCCCACATCAAGCACTCGCCTCCACCTTAAGCCACCACAATCCCGCACCGGACGTGAAGCACCACCGGGACAGATCCGACCACCCGACAAAACAAGCTTCCACCACCTCAAGCAGTGAACCCAGCACTAAGCCAGAGACTTGCCTTTGTTGTTCCAGGTATCAGGGACTCCCAGGGTCTGCACCTGGCGCCCAGAAGGGATCGGATGAGCACAAGCAGTAAACAGCAGCCTGCCAAGCATCTCCCACTATAGCCGATCCTCCACAACATGCCTTTGATCACATGAACTGCTCTCTGCACATTAAATAATCGTAAAGTAGCAAGCGTTTAAACATGTCATTATTTCACCTCCTAAAGAGTTTATTGTCGTAGTTCCTTACATGCCTTTACCTTAACCGTTCATGTATTATGTTATTCACTAGTCTCATCTCATGGGACGACTCACACTTGATTTATAACTAGTGGTGGAGCTGCTGATATAAATACACAGTTGATAACGTGCAAGCTACACCCTAAACATGACAGCCATCTTTCACAACAATGTACTGCTATATACTCCTACCCTCAGTGCAACTAGCCATGATATACGCACGTTCAGCCTAGCATGCTCAAATATAACACACTTCTGTCTAAAAAAATAATTAAAAAGAAAAATAATACAAAAAAAAAAGAATGCAGCTTCCGAATGAATCTAAAATGGATGCTGTCCAGGAGGTGGGAGGGTCTGGGAGGGAGGGACTGCTGCTGATTGGCTGGAATGTGTCTGCTAACTGTGAGGTACAGGGTCAAAGTTTACTGAATGATGACGAATAGGGGACGAACCGAACATCGCATATGTTCGCCATCCGTGGCGAACGCGAACAAGCTATGTTCGCCAGGAACTATTCGCCAGCGAACCGTTCGGGACATCTCTATTTGCAAGTGTTCATGGTGCTTGGTGCAACCTTTTTCCTTTACAATGATGACTGAAGGAACAATGGAGGATATTTATTATAGTGTTCTAAAAAAAATATGGCTAAGTTCAGCCTTTATTTTGACCTAAAAAGTGATGATTTTCTTCAAAGAACATTTTTCCAGTTTTTGCAGGAATTTCCATTTCAGAAGACAGACAAATTTATGGTGGAAATATTCATAAATATTCAAATGATGGAAAAACAGTATATTTCAATATTCCAAAATGACGGTTAGGGGCAAGAAAAGATACAGATGAAAGAAAAATCTAAAGATTCATACATAAATTTGCTGAAAATTAGATAGAAATTATCTTATTTGTTAACATGTATCTCACACAGAGGTTTTTGAGCAAAGTTTAAAACGTGTCCATTTCAACTGCTAAAGGGTTAATCCAAACATCATAACCACTACAGCCCACTGTAGTAGTTATGATGATAGGAGTACACCAGTCCAATTCCCAGCAATGGTTTGCCCTTTTGCCCTGGTTACCAGCCAGGCTTCAATGCTCTCTTGTGGTCCGGTGACGCGCTTCTGACTTCTGCAGAGTCAACTCTAGTTCCAGGTTAGCTAATGACACCCAATAACACTGCTGGATGTGGCGTTACACCTCGGGCAATTAAGGCTTTATTCTCTGTATGTGCAGCATTTCAAAGCAAAACATTTACTACACCATGACCACTTCAAATCCTTGAGATGGCGATGATGCTTGGAGTAGCCCTTTAATTTAGTGCTAGGAAATGAATTAATTAACAGAGAACAGCTTTCATTATAATTGTCAATACACGTTTTGAATAGTACAAGAAAAATCTAATATTTTTTACTAAACCCAGTCAGCACCTAAACTAAACTCAAATAAAGAAAATATTTTTTTTTTGTTGCTTTTGCCTTTTCTTTTTAATGGTGAAAGGTTTTGAGCAGTGTTACATTTTATGAGATTCTAGCTACATAGCTAAGTTGTTTAACATTTCTTCCTGTACATTCTCAGTCCTTTGACATGGAAAGGGTAAAAGAACACATGTTGCTTAGCAGACATGTCTCTATCAATCTTCTTCCAATTTTGGTTGCTAGAAGCCAGAGATATTTTAAGCCCATTTTTACACAAAAACTGTGTATCTAAAATCTCAGTTATCTCTTGGAATGAAAAGAAGTCCAGGACAGCTCTGTCTGTCCTCCTCCTTCCTATTCCTGCCTAAACAATAAGGGCTAAGGGTTCTTGTTTAGATGTCGTTTCTGTTCTGTCAGAGTTTGTTTGTCTAAAGTAAACACAGAAAAACAAAGTTAAAGGGGGGTTTAGTGACAGTGGCCCAATTTTAGAACCACAGATCCGGCAGGGTGGCCTGCAATTAAAGGGGTCAACCTTCATACCAATGTTTAAAAGGAATTCAATCACTTTTTAACTATTGCAACAATAAGGGCAAGAATCACATTACAATGTATTAGTGACAACGAACAACTAGAGAAAGCCTACTTTTCCATTACTAAATGTAGCGACATAATCAATGTATACAATATTATTAACCCCATTCGACTTCATTTCTGCTATACACGTTTCCTATTAGGTAAAGGAAAGGTATTAAAAGGATGATAGAAATGTTTAGGATACAAAACATAACAAAATTGCTAGATGTTTGTGATATCATCAGACAATTGTTGTTTTTTTCCATTAAACACCAAACTGTGCTAAATTCAAAAGTACATTTTAACATGTAGACCAAAATAGCTGATTTAAAAAAAAATCCCAATTCCCAATTTGAATATTCTCACCAATATTTGGCAATTTATTTTTCACTTGATAGATTGTAAGCTCTTTTGAGCAGCAGTACTTTCTTCTTGTCTGTGTTATATTCTGTATAATAATGATTTCTATACCATTCAGCGTTTAGTGAACAAAACCTTTTCCAGCATGTGCTATTTTGTTTAGCTCTATGTCATTTTACAATCATGTCTAATATTTGGCTTTCCAATCAGAAACAAATGGGGTGCCATAGGTTAGCCATTACTGGCCTCGTCATTTAAAACCCATGTCTAAGCTACTAAATGAGACATCTAAAGGATGAAACCTGGACGCTCTTCTTGCATTTTCCAATGAAGCCAAGAAAAAGTTAAAAGTGAAATAATAGTTGGTGTTTTTGCTAAAATTAGACAAATCCTACAGCCCCCTAGACAACAGTCGTAGATTCACACTGTGTAGATGACTAGGTCTGCTCTAGGAAAGCAATACAATGCACTTCTGAAATCTCTATGCGGATGACACAAATATAATAAAACATAATCTATATCTATCGTGGTAAATTACTACTATACACAAACTGCTACCAAGTTAAATTACATCAATCTATAGCTTGCCATCTGATACAGATTAGTTCAGCATACCGCTGTTAGCCACTGGCTACCTCATGGCCAAAATAAATGAAATAGACATCTGATAATATATAACACATTCCACAGTCACTACGAATGTTGTATTTTATGGATCAATCACAAGCCCCTAGATCTGCAGACACTCAATCTGATAATGATATGATAATATATAGATCAATACATAGCCCTAGAATACTGATTTTATATCAATCAAACTGCACACAATGTTTTATATGATAATGATTAATCTAGCTATTAGCAGTAGTGATGTCCCGAATGGTTCGCTGGCGAATAGTTCCTGGCGAACATCGCTTGTTTGCGTTCGCCACGGATGGCGAACATATGCGATGTTCGGTTCGCCCCCTATTCATCATCATTGAGTAAAATTTGACCCTGTACCTCACAGTCAGCAGACACATTTCAGCCAATCAGCAGCAGACCCTCCCTCCCAGACCCTCCCACCTCCTAGACAGCATACAATTTAGATTAATTCTGAAGCTGCATTCTTTTTTTTAGACAGAAGTGTTATATTTGAGCATGCTAGGCTGAACGTGCGTATATCATGGCTAGTTGCACTGAGGGTATGAGTATATAGCAGTACATTGTTGTGAAAGATGGCTGTCATGTTTAGGGTGTAGCTTGCATGTTATCAACTGTGTATTTATATCAGCAGCTCCACCGCTAGTTATAAATCAAGTGTGAGTTTCCCCATGAGATGAGACTAGTGAATAACATAATACATGAACGGTTAAGGTAAAGGCATGTAAGGAACTACGACAATAAACTCTTTAGGAGGTGAAATATGACATGTTTAAACGCTTGCTACTTTACGATTAGTTAATGTGCAGAGAGCAGTTCATGTGATCAAAGGCATGGTGTGGAGGATCGGCTATAGTGGGACATGCTTGGCAGGCTGATGTTTACTGCTTGTGCTCATCCGATCCCTTCTGGGTGCCAGGTGCAGACCCTGGGAGTCCCTGATACCTGGAACAACAAAGGCAAGTCTCTGGCTGAGTGCTGGGTTCGTGGCTTGAGGTGGTGGAAGCTTGTTTTGTCGGGTGGTCGGATCTGTCCCGGTGGTGCTTCACGTCCGGTGCGGGATTGTGGTGGCTTAAGGTGGAGGCGAGTGCTTGATGTGGGGCAGGCTCTGCATTTCTGTTTGTGCCTCCGGTCCCGTCTTCGACGCCTTTTGCGTTGGTGGATTTTAATGGGGACTGCTTCGCTTAGCTGTGGTGGAGCTTGTTGGGGCTTCCTGCTTGTTATTTGCTTCCAAAATTGATTAAAGAGTCTGTCCAGCTTAGACTCAATATCCTGCCATGCTTTGCTGGTACCAGGAGGGCACGCGGCTGCCGCCATATTGGGAGAGTCGCAGATGAGTATGTCAGCCTGGGCGGCTGTGCTCTGTGCATCCATTAGCTCCAGACAGCCTCTCAGGGGTGGAACGGGATAACCCCCACTGGTCCGAGGAGGGGGGTAACGGAGCTCCTGCCGGGAAGTAGCTGCTCCTGGGCATCCCAGGATCGGGAGATCGGCTGCCTCTCCCGCCCGGTGAGCACCAGGCCACACTTGCCACGCGGAGGTAAGTAAGACTCTGTCGAGTTGCTGACCGCTATTAAGCATGTCGGGGCGGTCAGGTAGGAGCAACATTGCTGGGTCATCCCCTTCTGGGGTGAAATTCGCTTGTTGATAGCTGCTTAAAGGGAGATATTGAGGGAGCTCACACAAAGTGCGTCTTTCCTCCATGACAGCTAGGCCCCGCCCCCGGAAGCTGTATTCTTAGTGAGAGGAGGGACAGTGTAGCTGCTGCTGATTTAATAGGGAAATCGATAGCTAGGCTAGTGTATTCAGTGTCCACTACAGTCCTGAAGGACTCATCTGATCTCTGCTGTAAGGACAGCACCCCAAAAAGCCCTTTTTAGGGCTAGAACATCAGTCTGCTTTTTTTTTCTTCTGTGTAATCTAATTGCAGTTGCCTGCCTGCCAGCGTGTGTGTCAGGCTCACAGCGTATACTTTGCCCACTTGCCCGGTGCCACCACTCATATCTGGTGTCACAATAGATTGCATTTAAAAAAAAAAAAAACTTTTTTGACTGTAATATAATAGCAGTCAGTTTCCTTCACACGTGTGCATTTCAGGGCCTGCCAGGGCACAGTGTCACACCAGTGCAACTCATATCTGGTGTAACAGTAGTGTACATTAAAAAAACTAGAAATTTGACTGTGAAATAATAGCAGTCAGTTTCCTTCACACGTGTGCGTTTCAGGGCCTGCCAGGGCACAGTGTCACACCAGTGCAACTCATATCTGGTGTAACAGTAGTGTACATTAAAAAAAAAAAATACAGGGGGCTTGTTGTCACCTTTCGGGGACCCTTGGTGTTGTACGTGGCTGGGTGGAGGAAGAGACCTTCAATTACATCAGTGAGGACAAGGAACGGGACATGGCTAGCTTGGTATCCAACCTTGTGCAAATGGGGAGTTTGGGGTTGTTGCAAATGGACTGTTTGCGGTTGTTTGCGGTGCGTTAAACGGGGAGTTTGGTCTGTCACTGTGAAGCGGACGTAACCCTTACACTACCTGATCGATACAACATCATACCTGATGTTTTAAAAGCACGTTATTCCAAACAATTTAGGAATGTTAGGTGATTTATGCCCTTTATGGATTAAAACCAGACTCTGCATCAACTATGTAATTTTCCATGGGAGTTTTGCCATGGATCCCCCTCCGGCATGCCACAGTCCAGGTGTTAGTCCCCTTGAAACAACTTTTCCATCACTATTGTGGCCAGAAAGAGTCCCTGTGGGTTTTAAAATTCGCCTGCCTATTGAAGTCTATGGCGGTTCGCCTGGTTCGCCCGGTTCGCCCGTTCGCGAACATTTGCGGAAGTTCGCATTCGCTGTTCGCGAACGGAAAATTTTATGTTTGCGACATCACTAATTAGCAGTCTATTATTATTTAGATCAAAGAATGGCGGCTATGGCTTTAATGTTTTGTATATATTCCAACGTACTCTTGGTGTGCTCTTAATTAGCAGTTAGCAGCACTTATAAACACATATAGTCAGAAGTGAAACACAAGGCTACACCTCTCTATGTGAATTATATACAGATATGATCTTGCAGTTAAGCTGATGTTTAACCAAACATTAGAAATTAACATGTATGATTTTAAGGGACACTATTAGCAAGTGGTCGTTATGTTGTCTAGAGACATTCTAGGCACCTAGTCACTGTAGATAACATAACAACTATTATGAGGTTAGAATGTGCCTCTAAGTGACTTTTGACTGTGGTATGATATTTGGTGCCACATGCAGTGGATCCAGCACACCACAAACAGCTGACCAATGGTATTTTGACACACTGTAGAAACAGATCACAAAAAAAACATCACAACAGTGAGTGACAGGTCTGAGAGCAAAAAACATTTGGTTAATGAGAAAAATCAGAGGAGAATGGTTAAACCTGCTTAAACCAACAGAAAGGACAAAAATACTTTAAGGAACACCCCCATAACAAGGTAAGCTCATTAAAGTTGTAATGGGGGCAGAAGTGTTCGTATGCTATCTTACCTTCAGGGGTTAAACTGTTGTACTCCCAATATGAGGCCAGCGATAGGCTGAAAGTGTCACCTGGCCGCCCGGCAAAACAAGTAATAGGCTGGTTAGAGCATCACTGGTTGCCCGGTAAAATCTTACGGCTGTGACCGAGAGAAAGGAAGTCAGGGAGCAGTAGTGTTGAGTACTAGGGGACAAACGTTTTGGTTAAAAGGTTGGAAAAGAGTTCAGAAACAGAAAGCAAGATGGTGTCCAATCATTCCTGCACCATTACAACTTCACTGTGATTAAGCTGTTATTGAGGTGGTAGAACCATGTTTTAATAACAGTGGTGTGCAGAGGGAAGCTCTAACTCTGCACTATATGTCAAAATTGTAATGGGTGGGCAACAGCAGCATAAGATAAAGTTGAGTTTCAATTTTTTTTTTTTTCATGGAAGCTTATTGTAATGGAAAGTAAATGAAATTAATTAAAGTAAGGACCCTACAAACTGAAGGCTCCTCTTTAGGAATTCCATGACCCAATGGAACACACCGTGTTTCCCCCAGGAGACTCCACGTCTCAGGCCCAGCATTGGGGAGAGAAATAATAAGTGTGTGCTTTAAGGGAAGAATTGCTCCACTAAGAAGATGCTCCTAAAGAAGTGTAGTATTTACACCGTGGTAGCCATGTAGATTCCACATTTTCTTTTTGTGATGCAGTGAACGTAGCCATACACTCATATTCATAGTTAACTAATAGTTCAGATAGTGTGGGGATTCTTCCACAAAGAGCCATAAGGCTTTTTTCCACTAGTAACACATAGGTATCCAATGCTCTATAAATGAATGAACTGGTAGGTAAAAAAACATGATTACCCTTTAAGTGACAGCAGAAGAGAGATTCTGCACATAGACACGAGTAATTGATGCACCTGGGGTTAAAAATATGGTTGCCAAAGATCGGGAGCAAATTCAACACAGAAGATTTGTTTCAGGAGTTAAGTACCAGTGGTACATAAATTTACGGAGAGCTTTAATTTGGTTGTAGCACTGCATAACTTCTTTCAGGCTATTTAGCAAATTGAACCTTTGCCCTAATCTAAAATCACTGCACACGCCCACTCCCATTAAGAAACAACATTCAATTTTGTGACAGTTTGGTTACACAACAAAAAGTTATAACAATGATAAGGATTTATATTTGAGTGGATCAGACCAACAACAAGAATACATTTTACACAGTCAAGGGTTTTGTACCCCGTGAATCTGTCGTGGCAAATACACATGTTTAAGCTTTTAATTCAGCTACTGTGGCCTTACATTTTAAATTCACTTTGTATCCACTTTGAATTCTCTCTTTGGTAAGTGGCCTTGTAAGAGTCTGATGTTAGGTAGTCCGGTGAAAGGAAATTTGTGAACATTACAATAATAACATATAGGCAGTGCGAGACAATCATCTGTTCACGGGGATGGTTTCATAACAGAGATTCACCTCCATAAATATATCTTTCAGACAGACATTAAATACAATAAAACTATGTGTTTAACACATGCTCTGATAAATTTGTAGACACACCAGAATTACCTGTGTTCCTGCATTAAAATTGTATATGAATCTGATAATCTAGTTAATAAACACATAAACATTGTACTATTACACATCAGGTCAGTATGTTTCGGAGAACTAGTGAAAGCTAAATGTATCATTCTTTGTTAAATACTTTGATATTGCTGTTATTACGGAACACACTGATTAAAATGCATTCGTTAAGAAGCATATGGAAACCCCTTTAAATAATCATCTCTAGCAAGTATTTGAGCAGGATGTTCCAATTAATGAGTTGACAATGAGGGGTGAGTTTGAGGGGCCCTTTTCTATAAAAGAAGCATAGACTACGGTTGTCACCATGGAATTCTGTTAATCACGACACTGTTTGTGAAGTGATTCATTCCTGATCAAAAGGGATTTCTAAGAACCTAATAAAAAGGTTGTTGATGCTCATGGGGCTTTAAAGAGTTACAAAAGCATTGCTAAACACTTTTTGTGTTCGTCAATCCACATTCAGACAGACAGTATATATATGGAGCAAATTTAGCATCAGAAGACACCAAGAAATCACTGTCCAGCTAAATTCACTCCAAAAGTCATACTACACACCAGCAGATATAGTAGTAATATAGAAGAACATATTAAGAATATAAACACAAATTGTCAGAGTTTTGCTTGAAGCAGATTAAACAGCAATGTACCAAAGTAATGCATTCCCAAATGTACCAAAGTAATGCAGTCAGTAACAGATTTTTATGTCCGATGTTGAAATTAGGTTGGGACCTACCACCAGGACTGGGTACACTGAGTTAGTGTACACAGTATGGTATATGGTGTGACTAAATCTCCAGATTGCTTTACATTTTATTGGTATAGATGATGTTAAAGCTAAGCTTATAGGGGCTTTAGCTTTTTATTATTATTATTATTGCCGTTTATATAGCACCAACAGATTCCGTACCGCTTTACAATAATATAAAATAGGGGAATTAACTAAACTTAATTAAACTTACAGGAACGATAGGTTGAAGAGGACCCTGCTCAACCGAGCTTACATTCTACAGGAGGCGGGGTGTAAAACTCAACAGGACAGGAAATAGCAATCAAATAAGGTGGAAGTGAAGCAAAGCTGGAGGAGAGAGTAGAGTGCTGCCCTTTAAGAGAGAGCAAGAGACAGGTATGTGAGGTAGAGGTTACTCTGGGAGGCCATAAGCTTTCCTAAAGACATGGGTTTTAAGGCACTTCTTAAACAATTAAAGACTAGGGGAGAGTCTGATGGCGGTATGCAGGCTAATCCATAGGAAGGGAGCCACCCGTGAGAAGTATTGCAATCGTGAGTTGGCTGTGATTTTAGTTGGTGGCACACGTAACAGAATATATGGAAGCCAGGAAAAAAATCTTTGACCTTGTTAAATCTTGGGTCTTACTTTGGCTTATTATTATTATTATTGCCATTTATATAGCGCCAACAGATTCCGTAGTGCTTTACAATATTATGAGAGTGGGGATTTAACTATAAATAGGACAATTACAAGAAAACTTACAGGAACGATAGGTTGAAGAGGACCCTGCTCAAACGAGCTTACAGTCTCTAGTTGTTTGTTTATGGATATTTGTGTCTAAATGGAGTTGGAAATCAGATTCACTATTATAAAAGTCATCACATTTTGAATTCAATGTTTAAATGTGGAACTCATGTAAGGTTATTCACTAATGTAAGAATTATCAGGAATTCTAAGTGAATTTTAAACTTAGGTGCAATATAGCTGAGTGAATTCTCCAATTCAGGTATGCTGCCAGTTTGGCTAGTTTGACCTTGCATTTGCATGTGTTAAAGCTAAATTCCACTATTAACCATCCCACCTGTGGCTCAGACTCTCTTTATACAGAGTAATTCACTAAAGTGAGAACTGGTAGGAATTCAAAGTGAATTTTATATTTTGGACCAAAATAACCAAAGCATAAACGACAGATTGTTTTCCAATTCAGCTATTATAGCCTTAAATTTTAAAATTACTTTAACCCCTCAAGGACACATGACATATGTGACAGGCCATGATTCCCTTTTATTCCAGAAGTTTGGTCCTTAAGGGGTTAAAAAACTCTTTTACAGATTTGAAATATATTTATTGGTTGAGGACTGTCATTTTACTAGTCTCCTTCTTGAGTATTAAGGTTTTATGGATAGTCTTCTGTTTAGGTCAATTGACTACTGACTTGCAAAACTTAGATCAGGTCTTAAAAATGTCCCCTTCTATCCAGTGGCAAAGTGAAAATTCACCCCTGGTGAGTGTGCAACAAACTTGCACTGGTGAGTAACATTTGCGGCCTGGTTAGCAGTGAATGGCTTGAAATTTTGAGCCTTGGCATTAGCAAAATTTCAAAGAACTTATATTAAGCACAGATGTTCTCTAAATTGTTGATTTTGACCTCACTAACCTATTAGTTAATAGACTTGAAAGAAACACATTATGTTTTCTAAAAAAAACAACAACCTTACGTGTATTAAGAATATATTTGTATTAGTGCTCCTGATCACATGATATATTGATGGTTTATGTCCTGCCCTAGAATCCATTGCTTTTGCTGTCCATTCCACAGTTCATTTTAGTCCACATGATTAGTCTAAGCCAATTATGGTCTTGTTGACGTACTTATTTCCTTTAAATAATCACTAACATTTCTCATTACGTGCACAGTAAGTTATATTACGTTAAATTCAGTATAGATCAAAGGATACATGCAAATACTGGCGGATCAGGAGCATTTTTTTTTTTTTACATAAACTAATTTCGCTGGTACTCCTGTGTAAATTGGGAATGGGTGTTTAAGTAAAAGTTAACAATAATTACTGACTTAAGTGTGCTATGGGCTAATAAACTAAAGTGGCTATTATAGGTTTAATGCTAATACAAGTCCTGCAATTATGATCTATTAAAAAAGCACCATTAAACACATCCCTGCACTTTATTTAGGTAGTCTTTAATTAAGCCAGAGATATGGCTAGTTTATACTGTTAGATTTGCAAATAGTGTAGAATTGAATAGAAACTAGTATAACAGTAACAGAACAGATATCAAATGATAATACTGATTACTATGCAGCTATTTATATAGAGAAGGATTCTGTGTGATAGATAGACCTTTCAACTCGTAGATGAATGAAAGTTTGTATCACGTCATTAATTCAACCTATTGGCTTTATTAATAAGGGTTGTACTGCACCTTTAAACTTTTATTCATAATTACCTTAATAGAGAATCAGGTGCATTATAACTCGATTGAGCACTGTTTTCTTGTGTATATACATGGTGTTAGTGTATATATGTTGCTTAGCTCCATAGTTTAATATGTGTTATGCTTCTATAGTTATGCTTTAATGTTGGTGAGTAGTAATTGAAAATTAAACATTGCTTACAATCTTTAAAAAATTGTGTTGGCTGCCTCATAAGATCAAAATGTAATCAATATATCAGCACCATGGCCCTGTGTTTAGCTCATATGCAAGTTCAGATCAAATGTGTTCAATTTCCTACTCATGGCTTAACTTGGGCAATCATGGAAGTACCTTGTAATTGCAGGTAGGAGATTCCTTTGAAAAAATAGTTATTTGGTGTTAGGAGTACTCAATTGGATCTTAAAAATAAGAAAAGAAAAAAAAACAGGAATAAGGATATCTAGGTCAAATCTGTATGGAGAAGCACAGTTCTGACATTCAAATTATATTTCATGACAACATACCAAGGTGATACATTGAATTAGGTTCACCTTTTGCCTTCATTGTTCTATTTATATCTTGCAGAGTGTGCAAGGTGTCTTATGTAGGAAAGAGCGGACTGTGCATATAATAGAATATAATAAGCTTAAGGAATGCAGCTAATAATAGTTTTTTTTTAGTAGCCTGATGTGCGGTGGTATTTAGGTAAGCTATGAAAAGTAAACATACACCAGTAGTTATGGTAGACAATCAATATTTACAGATTTTATAGTAGATAAATCAATAAAGACAGATTCAAATAATTTTGATAAGCAGAAGATTAAAATGTAATAAGTAATACAATGGCAAAAGAAAGAAGAAATTACAATAGAGAAAGGAAAAGAAAATAAGACAACTCAGAAAAGGAAGAGGAGTGGAGTAAGCAGCTTAGAGAAAAGGTTCTTTATTAACCATATAGATCAAAGACCAGCCGTTACTCAATAAAATTCATCCAAGGATTTCAGACCTCATAAGAAGTAGCAGATGAATGGTTTAGAATTGTCAGAAGCTTGACCATTTGCATGATGTCAATGGTGGGTTTTAGATGATAAAAATGATCTACTTCACTTCATATGAACGTACGGTCTGCTAGAACCATCTCCAGTACTGATCAGAAGAGGTACCATCTGAACAATGTATTAAAACTCTGTTCATACAAGTGGACATATATGGAAGATTTGGTTTTCAGTTCCCAGATATTGGTTTAATCATTGCCAGCTGCATCATCACCACGGCAATTTACTCATTTAGCCATAGAGGAGGTCTTTCCAGTCCAGGACAGACATTAGGAGTTTTATAGTGACGATATCATATCCTTAAGTTGGACTTTCCCAACACAATTTGACTCAAGTATTTTTGTATACTTTTAAAAGTTCTAAATCTTTTCTCAACATTATGAAAAACACCTCTATAGTAGGATCTTCATATTGGACTGGGTAGAGATGAGAAAGACGATTAAAAGCAGAATAGATTATATGGGAGTTTTAAGGTGTAAAAAATGCACTTTTTAAGGCAAATTTTGCAAATACTTTGCATGCCAGCATATAGCTTGTCAAATCTCTGCAGAACAATTTTCAATCTTCGTTTCCTTTAGATAGAAAGTCCACAAATGTTCCTTTGTAGGGATTTTCTTTCCAGAACATAGCTACATAGTTGCATAGCTAAAAAGAGTCTTGCGTCCATCAAGTTCAGCCTTCCTCACATATGTTTTTTGCTGTTGATCCAAAAGAAGGCAAAAAAACCTAGTCTAAAGCGCTACCAATTTTGCAACAAACTAGGAATGAAATCCTTCACTCCAAATCCAAAACCCCAAAATAGCAGTCAGATGTCTTCTTGGATCAAACAGCTATACCCCAGTAATTAGAAATTATATCCCTGTATGTTATGTTTTTGGAAGTATTTATCCAAGTGCAGTTTAAACATCTGTATGGACTCTGATAAAACCACCTCTGCAGGCAGAGAATTCCATATCCTTATAGTTCTTACTGTAAATTTTTTTTATTTGCATTAGATGAAATCTCCTTTCTTCCAGCCTAAATGCTTGACCTCGTGTCCTATGTATAGCCCTGTTTATGAATAGATTTCCAGATAATGGTTTGTACTTGCCCCAAATATATTTGTATAATGTTATCATATCCCCTCTGAGGCGCCGTTTTTCCAAACTAAAGAGATTTAATTTTTTTAACCTTTCTTCGTAACTAAAATGCTCCATTCTTTTTATCAATTTTGTAGCCATAACTTCTTCTAAACTGCCAGACCGGTGCATGCTTCCCTCCCCTAAGGTGCCCACTCACTCAGCTGGCTGTGCCAAGATAACCAAGAATACAATGCAATTATAAGGGAAGCCTGTAGCGAAAGCCACTTCGCCACTGTGTTTTGGAGGGGGCTGCTTGCCCGCCTCTTACCCTGTGACTACGGTCCCTGGGCGATTTGGCCCTTTATGCACGGTATTTGGGCATACTGTGTGTTATTGGGGGAATCTGCTACAAGGGATTCCTATGCTAGGCATATTCCCTTGCTATAATCACTGAGCTCTTGTAAGAGCTTGTTCCTGCTTCGTTCTGAAGGGAGATAGCTGCAGCCTGCGGTGCTTATGGTGTCTGGTGGAGTGCTTGGAGTCCTCTGGAAGCGCTAGGAGCATCCATCAACGGAGGGTACTCGGTCGGAGTACACGGAGCTCCGTTACATTGGTGGTAGCGGTGGGATGGCGTCCTAGTGCGAGGAGAAGCAGCTCAGAGACACCGGTAACATGTGGAGTTGTGCAGCGTCCCTATCTTCAGCAAAATAATGGAACCAGCAGTGGCTACAGCAAGCATGGCGTATAGCTACTCCGTACTAGAGTTTGGCACGATGGTAGGGTTGCACCTGAAGTTTTACGGACCCAATCCAGAGGAGAAATACGTGCGGTTCGTGTGGGACATGGTGACCCGGAATCTACAACACAGGGCATTGAGGGAAGGCCAGTGGGCACGTTGGGAGAAACTCCAGCCACAGGTAGAGTGGGACGAGGAAGAAACCGAGGTGGCCGGTGGAGATGGGACCGAGGTCTCTCTACCGGCCCTACAGGGATGCTGGGCACCCGGCCCAGATCCCCAGCGGCAGTATGTTTTACAGGGAGGGGAGACAGTCGGTCTCACTCCCCAGCGGCAGAATGTGTTATTGGAGGAAGAGACAACCGGTCTACCTCCCCAACAGCAACCAGAGGTACCCGAGGTAGAGGACCTCATAGACTGGTCCTGGGAGGACCCCCTGCAGGCAGGTGGAGATGGGACCGAGATCTCTCCACCGGCCCTACAGGGATGCTGGGCAACCGGCCCAGATCCCCAACTAGAGCTGGAGTTACAGAAAGTGGAGAGCATCGACCTCCCCCCCCCAGCAGCAGCTGGAGTACCAGGGGGAGGTAAGTGATATTTCTCCTTCCCAGTCAACTCCTTTGTTCCCTGACCCCCCAGCAGAAGAGCTGGCAACTGGGCAGAGCGCCGCTGGCCTCTGTCCTCCCTTGTTTCCTTCCCCTGAGCCTGACTTTCTACAGGCTGCCCCAGCGGAAGAGCTGGCAACTGGGCAGAGCGCCGCTGGCCTCTGTCCTTCCTTTTTTCCTTACCCTGAGACTACACCAGCTCTGACCCCGGAGCAGAGCACATCGGGCATCTGGCCCCCAAGTACTCACAGCCATTTGCCCAGCAAGGCCGAGGGTGCCACAGTTTCACCCCACAACTTGGGACCTACAGGCCAGTATGACTTATTGTGGGGGGGGGGCATTCTGTGAATTCTTTATTGTGGGGGGGCTACACTGCTAAATTTGTTTTGTGGGTGGGCTACTCTGCTAATTTTGTTTTATGGGTGGGCTGCCCGACTAATCTAGGTACTGACCGGCAGAAGGTCAGGTACCTGGTTAGTCTACCCCCGAATGGGAAGATATGTAGCGAAAGCCACTTCGCCACTGTGTTTTGGAGGGGGCTGCTTGCCCGCCTCTTACCCTGTGACTACGGTCCCTGGGCGATTTGGCCCTTTATGCACGGTATTTGGGCATACTGTGGGTTATTGGGCTGCCCCAGGATTATGGGCCCTCTCATCAGCCCATATGAAACTTAAACCCCATGGCGTTTGAACTGTGTTTGTGGCATCTGAGCGCTGTTTGGATATGTTGAGCGCTCAGATCCAAGCCATCTGCGGATGGGTTGAATGTGGGGGTTCTGTTTAGTATAACAGGAGTTATGTATTTTTATGTATTTTGGTGGGTGCTGGTAACATGTGCTTAATGGAGGCTGTGTTTGTCCCTGGATATAATTAAATCAGCTTCTCCATTGTCTCCAGGATAGAGGATTCTGGGGAACTAGTTTGAGCTGGAAAAAACATGCTTCCAGAAGGTCAAATGCACATTTGTACTAACTTTTGAACCCCTGGTCCAATTCGTATGATTTTTGAGTATGTTGTTCCCCCGAACGGATTGATTGTGAATATGTATTTTTATGCGAATGTGATGTATATTTTGGGAGTTATGAATGTTGTGTAAAAACTGTATTTTCCCTACCTATGATAATTGTATTTCCCTGTGTGTACAGATAATTAGTTTACAGGTAGAGGGGAGGGCTATGTGTGGGATGTAACTATTGTGTGATTGGTTAATGTACGTTACTGTGTGTGTCCCTCCCCTTCATGGGAGCACCTAATAAAAAGGGCTGCAAGCTAGCAGCCAGAGAGTTCTATTTTTACCCTCAACTTGAGTCCTGTCTCTTATTGGGGGAATCTGCTACAAGGGATTGCTATGCTAGGCATATTCCCTTGCTATAATCACTGAGCTCTTGTAAGAGCTTGTTCCTGCTTCGTTCTGAAGGGAGATAGCTGCAGCCTGCGGTGCTTATGGTGTCTGGTGGAGTGCTTGGAGTCCTCTGGAAGCGCTAGGAGCATCCATCAACCGAGGGTACTCGGTCGGAGTACACGGAGCTCTGTTACAAAGCCTTTTCTTTATTTTTTAATACAAGCAAAACCCCACAGGTTTGCCAAAATCACACATGTGATGGTTCACCTTTGTGACAATTTCATTCATTTGTGTAAAATGAGAGCTTACACTGCTCCGACAATGGTAAGGAACATATTTAATTTGGTTTTCTTTTACAAAAGTTTAAACAAAAAAGTCACCTTAAAATAATCAAAGTAATCAAATTAGAGTGTTAAAATGAAATTTACATATTTGTATCATTTTCTTAAGCTGAAAAGTGAAAGCTTACAGAGATACAAAGACAATATAAAAGATCATAGCACAATATAGCATAATCAAACATATGTTGATAAAAAAAGCAAAATGAGCACTTACACTTGAAAGAACCATAAAAAGCTCAAAGGTGAGGCTGGCAGCTGACCAAGATGAACGCAAAGTCATTTGATGCTCCGGGCCAGAGACTACAAAAAGCATTTTCTCAGATCCCACAAAAACATGGGCAAGCAGAAACCATATCCCCGAGGAAGTCCAATTTTCAGATGAAACGTTGTTGGATATTGACATTTTGGGACTTTTTATTACACATTTGTTAATTTATTATACTTGTCATTTTGGCTTTTCATTCCAGCTTACACCTACCAGTTGACTCCAGATCCACTTCAGGTGGAGATTTGCTCGAATCATTTGCCTGCTTATAAGTGCACTTTTATTACATAAAGTGTTGTTTTTTGTTGTTATCACGCTATTGGCTCCACTTTTTTATGATCTACAGCCTTATACTGAAGTACACACTGAAGGAACCTTACCCCTTTGAGGAGAGGCAAGCCTGCATTTCTCTACGTCTTGTGAGTGCTCTCACTTCCCCCCTTTCCCCCTTATCCATTCTGTATTACACCAATTACTGTTCTTGTTTCTCTAGATCTGTGTCAAGATTTACCCTTATTATCAGGTGGTATTTCCCTTGTTAATCTGTATTGTGGAGCTTATTTTTTCTTATACTTTGTATAAGTGTGTGTTTTTTTTTTTTTTTTTTTTAGAAACCATCAGTAGGCTCAGCTTAAAATATGTGACCAAATTCCAAACTCTTTCTCCCTTTGATCTTCCAGTTCTGCACCCCTACACCACTGGGGCCTATACAGCATGTGGAGCCTGACACAATAACACAGCTGGCAATGGCTGCTTCCTCAGTAGCTGAGAGCCTGGAGGCCCTAAAAATGGCAGTTGTAAAACTCTTGATGAAGGCAGACATGGAATCACAGACCGCTCTGCTTACCACGTTTCACTGTGGAACTGAACACCTTCCAAGGTGATCTACAGCAAGTAAGTTATCGAGTGTCCATTCTCATAGATGGATAGGGATAGACACAGGCCTGGCTCTCTAATGTGTATTTCCATCTGACCGATCACGCTACAACGCATGTCCTGTTACACCGCCAAATAGACGACTTGGAGAACAGGGGATGGCATAATAATATTAGGGTCAGAGGCCTGTTGTAGAAGTTTCCCCAGCAAATGTTGCAATCAACCCTGTGCCTATTTAATACAGTGCTGGGTAGTCCACTTGACATGGCTATTGAGGACACACAGGGCGCTCAGACAATGGCCTGCTGCCAAAGCACCACCAAGGAACATAATATGTTGTCTCCTCAGACATACTATTAAGGAGGACATTATGCACAAAGAGCTACATTTTCTAGTAATATCTTTGGAGGGACAGGACATTACCCTCTTCCTGGATATCTCATGGGACACTCTGCAGCAAAGATGGGCTCTCAAACCACACACTAAATGCCTTACCCAGGCTGGCCTGCCTTACAGACAGAGATTTTCATATACCCTGATGGTGGCTAGCGAAGGGAAGACACTCGTTCTGCAAGGGCCGGAGGATATAGAAGCCTTTTGCAGTGCTATGCGGTTTCCACAAATAGAGATTTCGGCCTGGTCACCTTTCTATTGCCTACCATCACAGGCAGAGGAATCAAAGGTGCCAACAGAGGCCTCCCCAAGATGCAGAAGATCAGGCTCCCGGGATTTCAGAGGTGACTGAGAAATGCTGGGCTGTTCTATCATCTACAAGCCCCTGTTTCCTAGATGGTCCTGAATCTTCAATGTAAGTTCATTGGGGACTGGACTGATCTGAGGAGTAGAGAGGTTGGAGGCATAAGAAGAGAGTACTTTGTCATGATTTGTTAATGTCTGCTTGGGCTAACTATTTTTCACATCATATGTTTTACACATTTTTAGAAGCACATGGTGCAAACCCAAAAGGTTTAATGGTAAAAGGTATAGTGACGATATAACCAACTAAAATATGATTTGATAGACTCAGAGCATTAAGTTGCAGAGTATCCTATCAGATTTTTATATTTGGCACCCTCTATAATGAAGGTTTAAATAAAGATTTGGATTTATTATTTTTTCTTTCTTCTTCCCCCATACTTCATGTTGCACTAATAGAGTACGTGTGGCATGCAACATGTATACACATGTGCTGAGAAAATATACTAAACACACATTCACATTATCTTTTGTTTCACTGATTGGTTATAACATATGCACTTTATAGATTTTATAACAATTTTATGCATACATAATTTTTGTTATAGATGCATCATATATTCCTATATATTTTTTTATTCATTGTTACAATCTTTGTTATATCTTGTTATTTTGTTGCTTTTTTGCATCAAATTCGTTTTGGAGTCATAATCTATTAGAAAGATACATCCCAGCCCCTCAAATCCCAGATAAATAATGCCAAAGATATACATTGTTTTTACAAATTCTGCTACACTAATCAAGTTGTTACAAGATACATACTTTGTGCATTCTATAAGAGGGGTATAGTATAGAGTGGTATAGTATGTGTTTCCCACCTTGGGTACATCCACATATTCCTCTTGTTGTTTATCATATTATTTTATTTGTTCTCTAACCTTTCTTCTGGTTTTTATATTGAATTCTTCCATATGTGATTATGGCTCAAGATTCAGACACCCTCCAGCTTTTATTTTTCTTTAATTTCTATTGCGTATTAGAACATCTTGATTATATTTTAGCTTATTGTTTTACTATTATGGAGCTGTGCAGATTTTCTGCTTTTTTACAATTAGGTAAAAAACATATATTCAGCGCTTCACTTGGAGTTAAACCTAAACAAAACATAAAGCACACTATTGAAGAGTAAGCTACATCTCTATGAGATACAAGGTGCCGCAGAGAGCTGAGACATATATATATATATATACATCGTGATCGTTGATGCTCCCTGAAGAAGTGAGTTCAGACTCACGAAACGCATAGGAGCAGAACAGTCACAATTCCCACTACAGCAATGCGAACAGCTGAGGAGTATCTTGTACCAAGCCTTTAACATCCACACGGGTCGGACAAATTTTTATGAGAATTTTATCATATGTACTCTTTGACAATTTTATCTTCTGAGTACAACAAATTGGGGTAGTGGGTATGTGTTTTTATGCTATGTTATTTGTAGGCACATTCTTTTTTACGAAAAAGTACTGCACCATAGGAGGCTTATCTGTTTTGTGCTTTTTAGGACTTTTCTACTAAACTGCTGTACCAGGGAATGTGAAGGACATTGCCTCTAACGAGTAGCAATAAAACTTATTCTCCACCTCAAAGATCTCTGGATTTGTAATATATACTGACTACCTAAAGTGACTTGTGTACATAGTAGTTTTTATACAAGGACATTTTTTTTTGTTTTTTTATCTATTTGTGTACATAGTAAGTGTATTTTATATATGTTTATACCTTTATATTTTATTTTACTACCATTGCAATTTAAAGTGTGGTTTGCGTTGCTTCTAACTGGTTTAGACTGTTTTAGGATTACTCTAACAGTGTTGCCAAATCAATGAATCTATTGATACATGTAGCTTGTAGACAGGTCATACACCCCTTTCTCCAATATAAATGTAGGCTAATTCCTGTAGTACATGCACATGTGCTTTAATCTGACTACATACAGGTGATATTAGAAAAATTACAATATCGTGGAAAAGTTCATTTATTTCAGTAATGCAACGTAAAAGGGGAAACTAATATATGAGATAGACGCATTACATGCAAAGCAAGATAGTTCAAGCCGTGATTTGTCATGGATTGTTATGGTTTACTGCTCATGAAAACCCCAAATCTACAATCTCAGTAAAT
Source organism: Pelobates fuscus (assembly GCF_036172605.1). Taxonomy (NCBI): domain Eukaryota; kingdom Metazoa; phylum Chordata; class Amphibia; order Anura; family Pelobatidae; genus Pelobates; species Pelobates fuscus. The sequence continues at coordinate 95,199,094 of NC_086321.1, read as the reverse complement.
TAGAATATTACATGCAATCAATAAAACAAGGAGTGTACATAGAACAATATCGGACCTCTAAAAAGTATAAGCATGCATATGGACTCAGTACTTGGTTTGGGCCCCTTTTGCAGCAATGACTGGGCCCCTTTTGCAGCAATTACTGCCTCAATGCGGTGTGGCATGGAAGCTATCAGCCTGTGGCACTGCTGAGGTGTTATGGAAGACCAGGATGCTTCAACTTCAGCTCTTCTGCATTGTTCGGTCTCATATCTCTCATCATAGGCGTGCGCAGCCTATTGCATTAGGGTGTGCACCCTCAAGCACAAGCACACGCGGCGTGTATATATATATATATATATGTATATATATATATATATATATATGTATATATATGTATATATATATACACACAAAGCTGTGTGTGTGCTGTGTGAGGGTGCTGTTAGTGTGATGTGTGTGTGCTGGTAGTGTACTATGTGGGTGAGGGTGTTTGTGTGTGCGTGCTTGTGAGGGTGCTTTGAATGCACTGTGTGTCAGGGTGCTGTTTGTGTATGTGTGTGTGTGTGTGCACTTGTGAGGGTGCTGTAAATGTACTGTGTGTCAGGGTGCTGTTTGTGTTTGTGAGGGTGCTGTGTGTGTGGGTGCTGTATGTGTGAGGGTGCTGTATGTCTGTGGGTGCGGTGTATGTCTGTGGGTGCTGTGTATGTCTGTGGGTGTGCGATGTATGTCTGTGGGTGCTGTGTATGTCTGTGGGTGTGCTGTGTATGTCTGTGGGTGTGCTGTGTATGTCTGTGGGTGTGCTGTGTATGTCTGTGGGTGCTGTGTGTGTGTGTGTGTGTGCTGTGTATGTGTGGGTGCTGTGTATGTCTGTGGGTGCTGTGTATGTCTGTGAGTGCTGTGTATGTCTGTGGGTGCTGTGTATGTGTGTGTGTGTGCTGTGTATGTCTGTGTGTGCGTGGGTGCTGTGTATGTCTGTGTGCTGTGTATGTGTGTGTGGGGGTGATTGTGGGGGGTGGAGGTGGGGGTACATTACTCAATATCCCCCCTCTCTTCTTACTTTATGTAGGGAGGGGGGATATTTCCTTGCTGCTTTCCCTGGTGGTCCAGTGGAGGTGGGGGCAGATCAGTTATCCCCCCTCCCTTCTTACCTTATGCCTGGGAGGGGGGATCCTGCTGCTCCTGCCATCCATCCCTGGTGGTCCAGAGGAGAGTGAACTCTAGCCCCGCAGGGCTAGAGTTCACTCACGCGAGATCTGAGCGTTGCCGCGGCAACGCTCAGATCTCGCGAGAGGAACCCGGCGGAGCTGCTGGCAAGAGCTCCGCCGGTCCTCTCCTGCCTCCCTCACTGCCTGTGAGCCGGTGAGGGGAGGCTGAGAGCAGAGCCGGCGCTCGGATAGCGCCGGCTCTGCATGGAACGACAGGGGGGATCCTGAGATCTCCCCTGCCGGTCTCAATGCATAGGCGTGCCGCGGGGATTAGGGTGTGCCCAGGCACACCCGGCACACCCCGTGCGCATGCCTATGTCTCTCATCTTCCTCTTGGCAATGCCCCATAGATTCTCTATGGGGTTCAGGTCAGGCGAGTTTGCTGGCCAATCAAGCACAGTAATCCCATGGTCATTGAACCAGGCTTTGGTGCTTTTGGCAGTGTGGGCAGGTGCCAAGTCCTGCTGGAAAATGAAGTCAGCATGCCCATAAAGCTTGTCTGTGGAAGGAAGCATGAAGTGCTCCAAAATCTCCAGGTAGACGGCTGCGTTGACCCTGGATTTGATGAAGCACAGTGGACCAACACCAGCAGATGACATGGCTCCCCAAATCAACACAGACTGTGGAAACTTCACGCTGGACTTCAAGCATCTTGCAGTGTGTGCCTCTCCATTCTTCCTCCAGACTCTGGGTCCTTGGTTTCCAAATGAGATGCAAAAGTTGATCTCATCAAAAAAGAGGACTTTGGACCACTGAGCAACAGACCAGGTCTGTTTTTCTTTAGCCCAGGTAAGACGCTTCTAACGTTGTTTGTTGTTCAGAAGCGGCTTGACAAGAGGAATACGACATCTGAAGCCCATGTCCTGCATCCGTCTGTGTGTGGTGGCTCTTGATGTACTGACTCCAGCCTCAGTCCACTCCTTGTGAAAGTCCCCAACACATTTGAATGGCCTATTCCTGACAATCCTCTCCAGGCTGCGGTCATCCCTGCTGCTTGTGCACCTTTTTCTTCCACACTTTTCCCTTCCACATAACTTTCTATTAATGTGCTTTGATACAGCACTTTGGGAACATCCAACTTCCTTCGCAATTACCTTTTGAGGCTTTCCCTCCTCATGGAGGGTGTCAATTATGGTTTTCTGCACAACTGTCAAGTCAGCAGTCTTCCCCATGATTGTAATTCCTACTGAACCAGACTGAGAGACCATTTAAAGGCTCAGAAACCGTTTGCAGGTTATGGCTTACTTAGCTGATTAGAGTGGGACACTGTGAGCCTAGAATATTGCACCTTTTCACAGTATTCTAATTTACTGAGATTGTGGATTTGGGATTTTCATAAGCTGTAAGCCATAATCATCGCACTTATGACAAATCATGGCTTGAACTATCTTGCTTTGCATGTAATGCGTCTATCTCATATATTAGTTTCCCCTTTCACGTTGCATTACTGAAATAAATGAACTTTTGCACGGTATTCTAATTTTTCGAGTATCAACTGTATACACCAGCTGGGAACAGCCCTGTCCCTTCTGATCCCTCCCTATCGCGATCATGTAGTGTCCTATATATATATATATATATATATATAATTTATTCTCTCTCTCTTGCCGCCTAATGTGCTGGTGGTGGTGCCGGGGGTCCAAACACGCACTCATCTTTGGATATTTACATATTTAGGTATATGCTCATTAATGCTCTTTTGTACTTTTAATGTATTGTGAATGATGATAAAAATACTCTGTCCTTTTTCTTTTGGAATACGTTTCTTGATGCATCTTGGCTGTGAAGCCTAGAAGACTTTCGACAGATATATCTCTTGTTTTGCAAAAACAGTGCATATTTTTGTGACATATACATGAAAAATAAAGATTATTAAAGAAAAAAAAAAAAAGCTCAAAGGAAACAGCATGGGTGAAATAATCCCCACTTATGGATATAAAGTAAGGTATTCCTTTGATGTGCACGGTAAAGAAATCTCTGTATATATTAATAATATAAAATATTGTGAAGTATTGTAAAACAAAGAACAGCCACAAGAGACAAGCTACTTACACTTGGAGCAAATAAATGTTCAATGTAAAAAGTGTTGGTGGTACTAATTCCCACATCAGATAACAACTGAATCAGGAAAACAACAGCCTTAAAGAAAATATACAAAATATAATATATTAATGAAACACAAATAAAAACATAATAAAGCCAACACAAGTCCTCAACTGACGCGTTTTGCATGTAGTCACCTTTTTCAAAGTATGATAGATCATAAAACATTATTCGGTTAAAAAGGGGCTGATGATGAATTCCATCGTTATCTGCTGTGTAACATTTGGCTTTCTGTCTCAAAAAAAATCAACTTGCAGTTTACATACCAAATGACGATATTCATCAGTAACCTCTATTTAACCAAACAAAGTTCTATGGTCCTGCACACTTTGAAAAATTGTGATTCAAGTGTTATTGATTTGGGGATATGTACCACCAATGCTTTTCAACTTGAGCATTTATTTGCTTCACAAAGTGTAAGCAGGTTGTCTCTACACCCCTAGTGGTTATTCTTTATTTTACAACACTTTACTAGATTTGATATTTTTCTTATTATATGTGTGGCATTCTATCTGTAAAGGGAGGTTCCAGTACCATCAAAATTGAAAGAAGACCTTAGCATCCCTAGGGATTATTCTACCATTACTGTTACCTTCCAATTTTTAATAGTTTAATATGGTGAGTACTCTTTGGTATTCTTTTTTTTTTCATTTTATTTTATCCATATATATATATATATATATATATATATATATATGTGTGTGTGATTATACAGTAATACGTTATGATCTTTCCTTTTATCCCTATAAGTTTTTAGTTCTCAGTTTAAGGAGATTACATATGTGTATATATATCTTGATTTTTTTTGTTTTACTTTTTGATGATTACACTTTATTGCTTTTTTTTTTAAAATCTTGTTACATTTATAGGGTGGCTGGGATCCTTGTTTGTTTTCTGCTGCCTTTTTGTAGTCATGCTTTTTAAGTGCACTCACATTATTTTGTCTTTTATTAATATTGTTAAAACAAAATGTAGTTCAGAATTATACTGTAATGTCTGTTGGTTATTAGGAGTTATTCGGCTATATGAAATCTGGTGTGGTTTGAACACACTATATCAGACATACTCATTATGAAACTGTTAAAAGATATAGTAATTAAACGGTTGTTTGAACATATAACAGAATATGACATTTCAGTTGTGGCAACAGAAATACTACCTCAATGAAAGACACTCTTCATGAGCCAAGAATGGCCTGTATTGTCATGATCGTCACCTGCTCCTAAGGCTCTGGGAAAGTCCTTTAAAAGAGCATTTCTTACCATGCCATTCAATAATTTGGTGATGCAGTTTTTCTAATCCACAACAACATACATTAAAATACACAAAAATAAATAAAATAAAGGGCTGATTTTAGGTACATCCAACCTTTTACTTATGGCATCATTAGTATGGAATCCTCTAAAAAAAAAAGTTTATATATATATATATAAATAGAGCTACTTGCCTATGCAATATTATAGGAAATATTAATCCACAATTGTACTCATGTGAGAGTAAACCATTAATGTTAGAATAATGCATCGAATAAACTGTGTCACCCAGATTGACACAATTTTCCTAAAACTGAAAAAGGTTATATAACAATAGTCTTTTGAATGAGGGATCTTCACTTGTTCATAAAAGCCTACACAGTATATAGGAGCTGCGAGGGCCATCTTCTCTATGTATATATGACAGAGCACTCACAGGCTGAGACAAAAAGTATAAAAGTACCCCCCCCCACCCCTCTCCAAATCAAAAACAAAAACAAAACTCAAAAACACAAGGGGTAGAGAAGATACCTATAGTATCTATAGTTTTCATTATGGACAGAGATCGACATGTATACAAATATAGCTCTGTTGCCTTTATAAAAAAAAAAGGTATTTGATTAACCCCTTAAGAGAGGGGGATGATAAAAGCGTTGTGTTCCATACCCCTCAGGTACTGTATGGGTTACACACTGAGAGATGCCATAGCCAAAATGTTTTACTAAACACATCAGTTCATCATATTAAAAGCTCTGCCCTGCAGTGTGCAGAATGCACAATATCCCGCAGGATTCCACGTTAGTCTCTGATTATTGATTAGAACATTCCACCTGCAGCATTCGATTTTGTACACACTGCATGTTCAGCCTACATGTCCCCACGGTGCCCATCATGATGTGGAAGTGATATAAAGGAATAGTGGCCTCTGGCACCCCCCTGGGACCTAATTCACCTATGAGC